>NW_019174799.1:500366-535177 GCF_002260705.1 Seriola dumerili | reverse complement strand
CTCCACCTCCACCCCCCCCACCTCCACCTCTGATCTGCTCTTCTTCTCTGTCCTCGGCTGCAGCTCTGGGTTCACTGCTGTTACTGAGGTTATTTCAGGTTCATGTGAACAGTTAGTGGCTCCTGAAGCCGCTCGCTCACTCACTTCAGGCCGGAGGCAGATATTTCATTTTCATCACAGGAAAACAAACACACAAACTTTTAACCAAAAAAATATCAAGAACCTATCGGGCACACTGACACTAATGAACTAATTTACATCCATTCTCCCCTGAGGATGAACCCTTGTGACTTTGGAGTATCTCAAGTATCACAAGTTTCTCCTGACAAAGTATCTGAAAAGCCGCTGCCTGGATTTCTATGAACGGTGACGTGCACGTTCATGATCCCCAGAGGATGACAGCTACTTTTACTGAAAGCTGAAGGAACCCTTTATAAAGATAAACTCCAAACTCGTTATAGACTGTAGCCCCTCCCACTTTCAGGCAGAAACATTCATTACATCCCAAGTTACGGATATAAATGAAAGATTTTCCAACATTTAAAAGACCAAAAACAAAAGATCCTGGATCATTAAAATGGAAAGCGAGTCATCCTCTGGGAAGCAGGAACGTGCTGATTAAACTTCATTTTGGAAATTTTTGATCAGAAAGTCAAAAACCAGAATTAGTAGGAACCATGATTGTATATAAATTGACTAGACAGTAGTTGCTGGGATTTCTCTGTTGGACAAAGCAAATATTAGTGTTATATTAGAGTTAATCATTATTATTATTATAGTTTATTCAACCACAGTGAGGAGCTACTGTACTCAGCCTTTTTAAGTCTGTGTCTGCGGTTTTCTTTTAAACCGTCACATACCGTATGACTGGCACGTTGGCGTTGTCTACAAACTTTTGGCCGTGTAATAACTCGCTCTGGACCAAAGTCTCACCCTGGTTTCACAGCAGCGGTTCATTTGTTTTGATTTCAATCAATAAATTGTACCTACTCGTTTTATTTCCATCGTTAATGAGCAGTAATAAATTCCTTCTCTCTCCTTCCTCTGATCTGTTTCTCTTTTCTCTCTGCATCATTCCCTCACTTCTTTCCTTGCTGCCTGTGTCATATTCGCTTTCTAATACTCTCTCTGTCTGTCTGTCTGTCTTCTTTCTGGCCATCTCTCTCCGTCTGTGTGTGTGTGTGTGTGTGTGTGTGTGTGTTGGATTGATTGTACCTCGGGTTACATATTCTGTCCACATTTCTGATCTCTGCCGCTCGCCTCTCCTTCACATTCGTCTCCGGAGTGCCGGCCGACCGTGGGGCTATTACTGTCTCATTAAAGGGAGGCTGGGGAGACGCGGGCCTGATAAATCAATCAAACTTCCCCTCGCTGTGCCAGAGGGGAGATGGATCGAGATGGATTTTGTCCCAGCGAGAGAGTATCCCAGGGTGCACCTCCTCCGAATGGTGTCAGAGGATGTATGTGCTGAGGCAGCGCGCTGACTCCAACAATAGCTGAGCTTCTATTTTCATACATTTAGTGGGATTACACCGGCAGCCGAGGGACACACACACACACACACACACACACACACACACACACACACACACATTGGGTCAAAGAATCCCGGTAATTAGACAGAAATAACTGCTGTCACGTGACGGGAGCCGACTCTGATTCTTCCCCGAGACATTTAAACCCACTTTACTTTTCTGCTGTCGCACTGGTTCATGTAAGAGATGAAAATGTGACGAGGAAAGAGGCACTTTAAGAGATTGTACGGCCACAGGAATAAAGGGAGCTCGTTTAAAGGATTAAAGGAGAGTTTTTGTCTTGATCTATTTATGGATCACAACATGTAAAAAGCGAGAACATGGTCCCGCGGCCGTGCTGGTTCGCTGATCGACCACACTACATGTCTTTGGCATTTCCAGCAGACAGTAAACACATCACTATATCCTGACTGATGTTTCTGTTTATTCTTCTTTTCGGCTTCTGTAATTTCATTACTGCAGCTTCTGCCTGCGAATGAAGACGTGTTACATTTATACTTTGCACTTAATTAGGCCAAATGCGTCTCTGACCTCTGGAGGGAATTTGTCTGATTAAATTAAAATCCACCCACCATGTTTGGATGCGTTTACACTGTTGCATTATGCAATTACAAACCTAAAGACGTATTGATCGACTCGACCATGTGAGCTCTGAGACCCAAAATGTTTTTTTGGTTTTGGTTCCTGTTTGTTCAGCAGGTAAAAACCCGGCAGAGTCTTAATGATTGAAGACTTCTCATACAGTGAATGTCACCTATGAACTATGTGTGTGCTGTGGCACAGTTGGCGTGAAGAAATACTGTTTTAAGTTGCAGTTGTTGCCGTGATGGACAACTTATGTTTGAGCTTTTGGACTTTTATGTTCGTTTCATTTCCTGTTTTATTTTTGTATTACTTCCCTTGTGTGTCTTGTGGTAATTTAACTTCCTGTCTTTGTCCTGTGTTTCCCTCCTTGTCGACTGTCTGACCCGCCCTCAGGTGTTTCACCTGTGTTCAATCGGCTCTGCCTCCCTTTGTCTCTGTCAGTTCTTCTTGTTTTACTCTGTGGAACTTCAGTTTGGATTTTAATGACTTTAAACTCAATACAACTAAATGAAACAAAACATAAGGAAAACCTAAAACGTGAAGTGAAAACAAGTTTCTGAGTTCAATAAATGAATAAGAAACAGTGTTTTGGAGCCACTGTACGTACAGATGATGAATTAAAGGAAAAGCTGGAGGTCTAAACACTTCAGATTGCTGCCAAACACAACAACCTAAAATCAACCACAGGCGATCAGTTCGGTTGAGATCTGGTGACACTGATGGAGCATTCTCAGAGGATGTTTCCTGGACGTTCATCGGCTTCATGAGGGGGTGTGACGGACGAGCGGCTCCTGTCAAGCTGCACATAAGGAAAAGTAAACGGGTGAAATGCGTCGATAAAGCGACATCAAACGCGTCGTTCCCTACGATCGATGAAGTCAGAGCCAATCAGGAGTTTCCTCTTCGGGTTGGAAACGTTTTTTAAATGCTGGGACTCAGATGTGAGAAGCTTTGTCTCGCTGCAGCTCCTCCTGTCGGACAGTCGTTCATGTTGTTCCCGATCAGCAGCAGCTGCAGATTTAAAGTCTACTTCACTTTAATCATGTAAAAAAAAAAGAAGAAAAACCCATCAGGATTCACGCTGAGGACGAGAGACGTGCAGTGTCTTATTTTCAGGAGCTGATTTGCTAATCAGATCAGAAGACACAAACCGTGCACACACACTCCCACCAGCCAAACATTGAGTTTTAAATACAGCCTGAAGATATTGTTGCTCTTGGACTTTTTAATTTGCGGCTACATCTTTTGACCTGCTGGGCTTTTTTATTTTTATTTAAGTGGACAGTGGAGGGAACGGCATGTGCAGAATTTTAAGAGGGAGGATTAAAAAAAACATCAAGTTGAAAGCAGCTGTTTCACCTGCTTCAGACTTCCAGTCTTCAGGTGTTTCAGGTGATTAGAAAGATGCATTTAAGTTGGATGTGTGACTGCAGGAACCATTAGGCAGTGGACTGACGAAACTGCGAAACTGATCCAACAAAATGAATTTCTCTCTGATAGAAAAAAGTGAAATGAGGAGCAGCCACTAAAAACACAAGAATCACAACTGAATAAAGTTTCTCTGAGAACAAGAGAGGCCAAGAAAAAAAACAACAAAAAAACAATCCAGCCACAACCGTTAGCCCACGCTAGCATTGCCATGATCTGCTCCACAGCAATGCTGCCAGTAAGCTAGCTAGCGATAGCAACATTTGCCGAACACATTCATAATATCGGTATCAGGAGGTTAGCTAACATTATCATGTCTACTGCAGCCGGTAACGAATGAAAACCATCAAGTTACTGAAACATTAAGGAGAAGAAAAAGCAGTTCTGACTCCAGTTGGACCCTTTAGCAGCTAAAGCCAGACCAGTATTGGCTCCATGGTCGGACTGGGAAAGAAATTCCACCTCGGACTTATCCGCTGGGACCAGCGGCACGAATGACACTGATGGAGCTGGTAAAAACTGTGATGTTTCGACGGTTCGTCGGGCTTTGGCCAGTTCGGATACTAAAACAAAAGAAGCTCAGATTACAACACTCAGAGGGGGTGTGGCTTCGTTCTCTGCTCAGGACGCCATCACTCCACTACATCTTTACATTGAAAATAGTTGTTTGCTGCTGCATTAAGTTTAAAATCCAGTTTGCAGAACCTTTAAAACCATCTCATATATGTCAGGGTTATCGAGACGATCCACGGTCTGTGTCGCAGATCTACAATGAACAGACAAAGAAGTAAACTCCAATAAATAAAGCTCAGTTCAGGGTTTGAAGTATGAAAGTTACAGTCTCAGGGGCGAGTGATAGGAGTCTGAGCTCTCGGTCATCCATCAGTGTTTCAGTGACATAAAACTGGATCAATGTTAAACTGCCTCTGTGAGCCGTCACTCATAAACTCTGATCACTCACTCAGTCATGGAGGCACTGTGAAGGTCAGTGCTAGTCCAATCAGTTTTCTTGCATGGGTGACTATTATTGGTTGCAGTGTATTGCGTAATGCTTTTATGCAGATGAGTGAAAGTTAAGCTGCGTTCAACACACACACACACACACACACACACACACAGTTGGCTGCAGCCTCTTCAGAATCACGACCTTCTAAAATATGAAAATAGTGCATGAACAAACAACGCACTGATGATTTAGCTTCATTAAAGTCTTAACAGGAGGCTGCGTCCTCTGGGGGATGGAGGTTGAATGTGTTCAGCACATTTTAAGACAGTAGTTTACATTATGAGAAACCTTAGTCTGAAGCTCAGGGAGCGACCACACAGGTGACCACTAAAGTACAGCAAATTATTTTAGCACAGTCGCTAACTAAGGCTAGCTTAGAGAGTGCGATCAAAACTCCTCTCGTTAACATTTACATAAATCACAGTGCACATACAGTGTATGATCATACATACAGACATTAAGACCTCTTGTGAAGTGGAATCACATGCTCGACAAACGCTGTTTCATTAGCGTCACTTCCTGTTTGTCCCATTTATGTATGTGCCTTCCAGCCGCCACGCAGTCCGTGAATATGATCAAGTCTAGAGCAAAGGTCACTGCGTCGTCACAGTCATTAAGGTTGAATTAAGGTGAATAAAGAAATAGAGGTGGTCAGAGTGATACAGAAGAGGATTTCAGAGGTCTGTGGGATATGTCTTCATGGATCAAAGTGCTGTTTTAATTAGCAGCCCTCCAATTAGCAGGAAAGCTAGTGTACATGATGATCTTTGCTCATGAATTGTAGAAATATATTCACAAGTGAATTTGTTTGTTTGACTTTCTCTTCCTGGTCCACTGTATGTTTCATATTATACAGATTTAATGGAGATCAGGTTCAAGTCCAACAGCTGAGATGGAAAATGACTTAATGTATGTATTCACTTTCAGAGGGCAAAGTGTTAACACTCAAATCAGACAGTGTGTGTGTGTGTGTGTGTGTGTGTGTGTGTGTGTGTGTGTGTGTGTGTGTGTGTGTGTGGTGCTCTGTGCCTGATCAGGGCCAGAAGTGGCACAGCTAGCTGGAGAGGCCTTAATTAGCCAGCATGGCTCCTACTGCTCACCATTGCACTGCCATCGATCCACACACTCACACACACACACACACACACACGCACATAAACCTCCTCTGTTAATGACCTCTGACAGCAGGGATGAGGCTTCTGGTAGGAACTAACTGCTTTTGGATCACTACAGCTGTGACATTAATAGTGTATATGTGTGTGTGTATTTACAGCGAGCGGTTAAAACAAAAGGAACATCCGTTCAAAGAGGCATTTCATTTTCCATCCAATTATTCTGTGAGGAAGCGAGGAGCCGCCGCCGCCGCCGCTGTTTGCTGGGAAACATTGTGTCTGCAGAAACAGAGCTGTTAAGCTCCGAGCTTCGCCTCACTCGCTGCTAATTCAAGAGAAATTCTGATGTCTCTGGTCCTTCCGAAACCCCAATTTGTCTTCTTTTTGTTCTTCACTGTATGACTGTTAAAATATGCTGATGAAAGGAGGCCGAGCGTTTGCAGGGAAACAACAGTAAACCAGTGTTTTTATACCCAGAGGAAACCAGGCTTCTTGTTAGCCTGCTTTTCTGCCTGACTTGACACTTTTGCCGGATCAAACGTCTCATCACAAAATGCAACCTACAAACAAAAGTGCTTACCCATAATCCATCAGTGCAGGTGTGTGATGCGGCGAGCTCTGAAATGAACAGCAGAGCTTGCCGTTAATCCTTCAGACAAGCTTCCCTCTAATTAACAACCTCGACTTTAGCAACGCCACAGAAAATGAATTGTGTTTTCTCAACAAAATGTAATTCGGCTCCGCCGCCGCAGCCCGTGTGTGTTTTGGCAGATTTCAGTGAAAGCTGCATCCATCAAAGAAAACAGGCGTTAAAGGAGCATCCCGCCTTTTTTGCTTCACATTGTGTCTTTACTACAGATGATGCTTTCTTTTGTGTTCTGAATATCTGAATCCATCAGTCTAACGTACACAGTGTGACACACAACACGTCCTAAACCTGATGTGTTAAACAGGTATCAGCTGACAAAACGGCTTATTTTAGATCCGCTAAACCAACATGTAAGTGTGATTACAGCAACAGTATAACTTCTCAAAGTGAGCTGACTTCCACGTCGATGACGCCTCAGTTCGTTTGTCAGGTAACAACTAATCCACAACATCAGGAGGGTCCAGGTGAAACAAGGCCTTTATATCAAAAATCCAGTTTTTAGAAGCTTCATTATTTCAGCTGGTATTCTGCTTACATGGTATATTTCATTGTGTTTAATGAGATTACCACACAGCCAACCCGGGGCCATGTAGTATTCCAGCATAGGAGTGCTGTAATAATGCATAGGCAGTGGGAGCAGCAGGGCTTAATGGGGGCCCAGGAGCTCAATTTTGCCTCAGGGCCCCACAGGTTAATCTGCCCATGTTAGTAATAATGCAAAGTGCACGTGAGTTGTAGTAAATTAACTAAAATAATAACTGCTCCGGTAATTTAAAATGTTCCTGCGTTGAGTTTTTGTTCACTTTGTGTGTTTCACACGTTGAACTGTCGCCGCCGCATGTGGAGCATGAAAGTGAGCTCAATCAGCTCAGCCGCTCTTTCCTGACTCGCCAGGGTCTTACACATCCTGAGAAAAACTGTCCAGAGCCGAGTGTGGACTTTTACTGTGCTGATGTAAAGAAAACCTGATGCGTGATGTAATCTGCAAGACGAGGTGCTGAAGTTTTTAAATGTGGCGGCGGAGAGCGGGAGCGCTGATAAGTGAACAGCAACAAAGAGAGGCGACATCAAACACGCGGAGCAAGCGCTCACCTGATTGTTGCCTCGTCGCGTCGAGTCCAAGAGAAAAGAGAGAGGGCAGCGACGAGCCGCTCCCCCCCCCCCCCCCGTTTGACACCGAGGGAAACAGCCGGCGCCGCTCCTAATGGCCTCACCAAAACTTTTCATTCTATAATTGGCAGGCGGCCGCAGCGAGATTGACAAACGGGTGTCAGCCATCAACGATTTCCCCGAGCCAGGGATGCCAGGGACGGAGAGCGGGAATCAAAATAATTAAAATAAATAAGGTGCCAAGTGATGGCAGCACTCCCTCCAACATGGCAGATGAGAGCTGCCAGAGAGAGAGAGAGAGAGAGAGAGAGAGAGAGAGAGAGAGAGAGAGGAGGAGGAGGAGGAGGAGGGACGGTTCGAGTGTCAGTCGTCACCTCCTCACCAGGACCTCTCACCACTAAACCGTTATTAGTGACAAAAATCTGTCAGCTCGTCGGCCGCCTGTGTGTGTGTGTGTGTGTGTGTGTGTGTGTGTGTGTGTGTAGGTGGTGTGGTGTGTGTGTGTGTTAGCAGAGGCCTGATTATCTGATTGAAACAATGCACCGGTAATCAGAGGGAGTTTACACCTCAGGATGAGCTAATTTTCACTTCCTCTGGCTCCCGTCTGCCCTTTTTTGTTTGCGTGTTGTTACATGGAAGGAGTGAGATTGCGATCGGTGTAATGAAGCCGCTGGAAATGCAAACGAAGAAGAAGCAGCTGTGTGTGTGAACGCAGGGGAGGATGCAGCAGCCGCGTCCCTCTTTACGCCTGAGTTAACATCTCGTGTCGTCGGGGCCGTGATTAGATCTGCTGCGTCTGGATTTTTATATTTACACGAAAACCCGTCTCTCTCTCTTTCGCCTCATCAGAGTGTCACAAACGTCACTTCCTCCTTTTCCCACGAAAAGACCAAACCATTCATTAATCGACTCTCCTGACAAGTTCCTTCATTGCTGTGAACACACACTTTATTTAGAGACGATCCCGTGTTCACCTCCCTGCTCCTGGAAATAGAAGCAAAGGTGGAATTATTTCTGGCTAAAAATAGTCTCTGGACAAACCGACTGTTTCCCGTTGAAGCAAAGTGTGATAAAAACTATGGTTCTGTTCCAGAGCCACAGACGACAGCTGCAGGACAACAACTCCTACATCAACAACATATTTCTTTGATTGTGTTGAAAGCGTTGATGCTGCTGCCTCGTTAGTTGTTCCACTGAAAATGGCGGGATGGACCCAGAGAGAATCAGACTTCTGGCCCGACCTCCAGGTCCCGAGACTCAAGTGTGACGACACTGAGTCATAATCACAAAGTTCTTAGTCTCATAACCAGAAGATTTGGAGACTGAGGATCTTGAGATTATTTCCCATCATGCTCCTGGTTTACATGTACAGGAAGGAAAACTGACTTTTTAGCTCTTTGAAGTTAGAAATTATTATTATTATTATTATTATTGTATGAAGTTATTCACTCAACACTATAATTGATAGTTGATAGAAAAATGACTGTTTGGACTTTTTATGATTTCCTGTTTTATTTTGAAATTACTGTCCTTGCGCCCGGTTGCGTCCGTCATGTAGCTAACGCTGGTCTTTCACTACATCCTGTGTGATGTCACTGAACGCTACAATAATATTAAACACGTTTGACTTTATCAGAATGTCAAAAGCACCAGCTGAAGAAGCGCGGACGATCACCTGACACCAGACGATCGGGGCGACGGGCGCCACAACTCTGAGACATGATTTTATTCTCACATTGGAAATTTGTGATGTTTGGTAGAAGTGAAAGTTAGATTAGACGTGTATTTATTAGTTTTAATTGTTGGTTATTGGCTTTGGAAGTGGAGCGTTCGAGCGACGCGTGTCTCACGTTCAGTTGCCGGTTGTTACTTTCCCAGTGACGACTCAACATCCAGCCACCAGGCGACGGTGACGGCGACGGCGCTGACGTTGTTCAGATCAGCTGTGGGCGGTCAGTGTGAGTCGAGTTAATGCCTGTGGAAATACATTTCAGTGTGACGCTCTTGGACGAGATTACGAAACGTGGGGGTTCATTCTCAGATCTGGCAACCTGCGGATCGATAATAACGGACTCGGAGTGACAGGCTGAGAGGCTGGAGAGACTTTCTCTTTTTCCTTCTTGCATCACTTTCCCGCTCCGTCGTGTCCTGAGATGTTTGTCCAGGCCCCTCGCTCTGTAATCAGCGTCAGCGTTTGTCAAGCGCCGGATGGCAATTTGACATTTTAGAACAAAGCGTGGCCCCAGAGGGAGGGGAGTGGGGGGGGGGGTTAGCAGCGGAAAAACAGCGGGGCGAGCGATCAGAGGAGAAGCAAAAAGGTGCTAATGAGCATGTTGGGAGCTCGCAGGTGGTTTTTAGTGGTGACAAAGTGGCTTTCACCTGTCTGCTCTGCTGCCGCCTCACGTAGCACGACACATCACGGAGGAGCGCCGTTAGATAACGGCACAGTGAAGGAGGGAAAATTAGAGCGAAACAAAATAGAGAAAGAGAGGGAGAAATGAGCAGAGAATACAGAAGAGACACTAGCAGTGTGTGTGTGTGTGTGTGTGTGTGTGTGTGTGTGTGTGTGTGTGTGAGTGAAGTCGGTCAAGCTGCTAGTCATTTTAAAGATCATTGGTACAATTTAAATGAGATGAAGAGACGTAGTTTATATATTCTTATAGTATACATAAGAACATAAGAAAGAAGAATAAAACCTGATTCTACAATATAAGAGTCAGATGAGAAGATGAACATCGCTCCCTCACAGAGAGGAAGAGGAAACAAACACATCAAATTATCACATATTCCTTTATTATCATTATTATTATTATTATTATTAATAATTAGAGTTACTGAATGAACGCAGAACAAAGATTTACAAAATCATAACCGTAGTTTACCACATCATGACCAGTGGCCCGAGGCTGTGATTCAGTCTGTTGTCATGATCCCCAGAGGTCGAGCCCCGGGGACATGCACTGTAACATGTCACATTAAACACACGTTAATCATCTTGTAATATAGAATTACATTTTGTTAGTAATTTATCTATATTAGTTCATTTTAAAGCGTACATATTTTAAATTTTTTGATGTTATTGAATATTTTCCTATGTAATTCTAGGTTACCTAGGTAACAGTACATCTATATAAAGTCCATTTCTGGCGGGGAACAAGTCAGACCGGACTTGTGTCCTCCAGGTGAGTGTGTGACAGTAAATATTAATATATGGATGTGTCTGACACAGAAAGAGATATCCTCCACAACAACAGAGACTGTTACTGTTATAATAATAAAGAGAAAAGATTAACCGGGGTGTCGTTGGCTTTATATTCAGGAGCAGACTGAACCCCGTTACGTCACCATGTGACCAAAGTTTCAAAGAGGAAGTAATAAAATGTAAAGAACAGATCAAAGAGTTTAAGTATTTCTGGGTTTAAGTATGGATTATTTTACATTCATGTTGTGGTGAATACATTCTGCTGCAGACCTTCTGTCGGCTGTGAACAGATGACTGTCATCGGCGTTTGTGAGAATCAGAGGCGACACAATGAGTGAAGAGCTGAACGTACACCTGTACATGTCGGCCCTGACCCGCTGTGTGTGCTTTAAATGACACAAGGCCGCAGGGACACAGAAACACTGTCTCTCAATGATGCTCTGAAGAAAAAAATAGTTGTGCTGACCTGCAGAAATAAAGCCGGTTGAGTTTAGAGTCCTTCAAAAAAAATTTCCTTTCATTTATTCTTCTAGGAATAAGCGGGGGAGCAGAAAGCCGGAGCAGACGCATCGTCGTGTCTCTGCCAAAAGAGCGTTCAGCAGGGAGCGCTGATCTGCCTCCATTTTATTTCCTTAGATATGAGCCTGAATAAGGTCAGAGAATAACCTTTGAAGTAGTGCACTATAAACCACACAAGGGCTGACTGAGAGACAGAGTGTGTGTGTGTGTGTGTGCTGTGACATTTCCTCTATCCTCTAATTTGAAGGCGATCCACTTTAAAGATATTGGAGGGGGAAGGACTCTGTATGTTCCAGTGTTTTAGAAGAGTTTATCATCTGTTGACCTTCTCAGCCACAAACCAACAGAAAGAAAGAAATAAAACAGAGGGGAGGGGAGGTGTTGGTGTGTGTCGTGCAGCCTGCAGAGTAAACCTGTACAGCATCCTCTCCTCACTGTGTGGTTGTTGTTGATGTTGTTTACTTGAAAATTAAGGGGAGTGGCTACAGAGTAAAGTGGGCGTGGCCGTGATTGCTCATATGTGATGAGTCCGGTCGGAGATCGTATCAGTCACTTCAGTGATGACGTGGACACGATATCTCAGAAACGCCTTCAAGGAACTTCTTCAGATTTGGCACAAACACTCACTTGGACTCAAGAATGAACTGATTAGATTTTGGAGGTCACAGGTCAAAGGTCACGGGCGTGGTGACCTCAAAAAACACAGTTTGTGAATGCGATATAAAGGGAATCCCTTTAAATTTTGCACAAGTGTCCATTTGGACTCAAGGACGAACTGATAGACTTTGGTGGTCAAAGGTCAAGGGTCACGACGACCTCAGAAGACACTTTTTTTGCACACAGAAATTATGACAAAATTTCACACAGATGCTTCATATTCTCCCTGACTCTGGATAAACAGGGATGTCACCTGGAACTAGTCTGTGTGGCGGAGGGATACGACCACGAGGAAGTGACTCTAGATCAAACTGTGAGATTTAATTTGATGTGAAGTTTGCAGCAGTCGGTTTCCTGTCATGACACGAGTATCATGGCTGCCGCCTCTAACGTGGCGACTTGACAGTCTCCAGAGAGTCTTGTTTTTTTCCACACCGTGTTTGCAGCGCTGACCTCAGACCAGCGTGTTAAAGCTATCGGCTCCGTCCAGGTTCCCTGCTCTTGCCTTTTTGCTTTTCTTGCCATTATTATCCTTCCTGCGACAGCACGCCGACACTCCCACCGCTCCAGCCGGCCAACGTACCGCTCCCAGACACACCGCCTCTGACTCGTGACACAGTGACACTCTGAGATTTGTTTATTACGTTTTTATTTTCAGAGCAGAAATACGTTTGTTTACATCTGTTCCCTCCAGAGGAGGAGAGCGGGACGACAGATGTCGCCATGTTGGCTCCGGTTGTTTCTGATCAGCCACCGGCGACGCCACAACTCCCATCCATTAGAGCAGGTCGGCTGCTGTCATGTCACACACACACACACACACACAGTGTACATACTGTATACACACAAGTATGCATACAGTTTGTGTGTATGAACGAAAACACACAGCATTTGAGTACACACACACACACATACACACACACACACACACACACACACACACACACACTCATGCACACACACTCATGCACACACACAAACCATGGGGAGTAAATGGGCTGCAGTTGCCATAGAAACAGTTGAGTCCCACAACATCCATTCCAGAGAGCCTTCAGAGAAAAAGAAGTGTTTGTCTCATTTTTCAGATGTGTGTGTGTGTGTGTGTGTGTATCTCAAAATAAAAGAGGCACACACACACACACACACACTGGCTCTCAGTATGTGTGTGTGTGTGTGTGTGTATCTCAAAATAAAAAAGGCACACACACACACACACACACTGGCTCTCAGTATGTGTGTGTGTGTGTGTGTGTATCTCAAAATAAAAAAGGCACACACACACACACACACACTGGCTCTCAGTATGTGTGTGTGTGTGTGTGTGTGTGTGGTGGATCCCCCTCTGTGATCACAAAGAGCAGCTCTCATCCCTGAGAATCCCATTTCACGGGCAGGTTTAGCGATGCTGGTGTGTTATTGTGTGTGTGTGTGTGTGTGTGTGTGTGTGTGTTGCAGTGGCGGTGGCAGAGGGAGAGAGGTGCTGTGGAGGGGAGTCGGGGGGGTGGACAGTGGTGGTGGGGGGGGGGTGTTAGTGGATTACTGGGCTGCTCACACAGGTTGGGATTATTCAAATAAAATGTGAAATTCCTTCAACACTAAGTGGAAGGTTTCAGATTCTCACCTGACGACCCGTCTGTCCGCGACTAACGAAAACTCATGACAAACATTCACATGAATCCATAAGGTGTAATATATCTGGGCCACTTGGCGTGACATTCGGGCAAAAGGTCGTGGTTAAAACAGACTTAACACCGACTGTTCCTGACCAATGAGATGCGGCGTACGGTGACGGACGGTAAAACCAACCGACCAACCGTCCGTCCCAGAACTTCAGACCAAAACACACACACAAATGAATATATGATAAGTATTTAAAGCTAAACATGACCATAATTCATCGAGTCATCCGAGGTCACATGACTTGAAGGTATTGGGTGTCACTCCACAGACTGAGTCACTCAATGCTTCAAACTGTCCAACACAGAGAGCTGCTTCTGTTTCCTGCAGTGATCATCATGTGGAGAAATAATTACAGTGTTTGAATCATTATCACTGAAAATTATTTTATTGTTTTTATTTATTTTGTATGAAAAGACTCTAAACGTTGTTGATTTTAAGTTTTGGTTGGAGATGAAGCGTCGGCTCGTTGACATCTTGGCGCTGAGCAGACGTTGTAATTTGGTCACCTGACGTCACAACGTACATTGAACCAAATGTAGACGTGGTTGGGGGTTTTTGGGGACGGCCTGAAGCCGCCGCTGTCGGGGGAAGGGACGGCTGATTTAGTAAGAACCGCCGCTTAATGTTTCACCGCATTGATTAAGTGTCGGCTGATTGTGTCGTATTTCTCTGCGGACTGAGCGGAACGGTTCATTTACACCACTCATTTCTAGAAACCGGGTTTCTCTTCAGGAGGAGGCGTTTTCCTTCCTCGGCTGGACGATACAGTTTATTAAAGTCTGTCCTGTCAAGTCTGATTCTTCAGATGCTCAAAGGGAATCCTGAAGTATATTCAAAACTAGATTCACCTCCTCGTGGTCGTATCCCTCCGCCACTCAGACTAGTTCCAGGTCACATCCCTGTTTGTCCAGAGTCAGAGAAAACATTAAACATCTGTGTAAAATTTTGTTGTAATTTCTGTGTGAAGTCCTGAGTAACAGTAAAAAAATGTTTTCTGAGGTCACCGTGACCTTTGACCTTTTAAAACCAAAGTCCAATCAGTTCATCTTTGAGTTCAAATGGACACTTGTGCAAAATCTGAAGGGATTCCTTTGAAGAGTTCAGGAGGCCAAAATCATGTTTTGTGAGGTCACCGTGACCTTTGAACTTTGACCTATTACCACCAAATTCTAGTCAGTTTGTCCTCAAGTCCAGGTAAACGTTTTTATCAAACTTTTCAAAACAAATTCCCTCAAGGCGTTACGGAGATAATTGCGTTCACAAGGTCAAAACTTTGATTTGTGAGGTCACCACGCCTGTGACCTTTGACCTGTGACCTTTGACCGCCATAAAAAAAAAAAAAATTAAAATGAGGAAACTCTGTGATTGTTGATGTAATTCCACTTTTATCTGAAACACTTTGTTTGTTTCAGGAATTCATCAAAATGTTGAAGCTAGAAAAATATAAAATAAGAACAAACGAGACGCGTCAGAAACAAGTGAAATCATCTCTTTGATTTTTCACAACCTGCGAACTGTAATCATGAAATCCACCAATTAAAAACAGCGTTGTAAAAGTGGCGTTTGGATATTTAGTTTCACGGTGGATTTTTCACCTTTAAAAGAACTTAATCACAGAAGATCCTGCATGTTCTCGCTTGTCTTCACTTCAGGGATTATTCCAGTATTTTCTTTCTTAAATCTGAAGTTTGTCAAATAAAGACGCTGCAGGGGCTCATGGGAGTTTGTGGTTCGGAGAAGGCTTAAGCCACGTTTACATTACTATATGTTTGCATCGACTGTTCTTTGACAGTATCACGTTACATCCATTAAGTTTGGGTTTCACTTCCTTGAATGACAGATTTTAACTTTGGTTCTTTTATCAGAGCTTCTAAAAAAATTAAATGTGAGTTTAACTGTCATAATTAAAACTTGGATGTTTGTGTGAGTCATTTACAAACTGCTGACTGTGATGTCTTGTGCCAGAGCTGCTGCTGCTAACTATCCGCTCTTTATATAACCAGGTTTTCTCGACAGAAAGTCACGCATGTTCTCGGTTGGAGCTTATTTTCTTTTCATATCTCCGCTTCTTTGCAGATGATGGAGTTCTGTTAGCTGCGTGAACTCGTGACCAGCGGGTACCAGTGATGTATGGATGGCAGTTATATCTGCGGCCGCTGCAGTAAATCATGAAAATCAACATTACGGCCGAGTTCAAGTCCAAGCCGCGGCCCTGTGCTGCTCTCTCTCTCTCTCTCTCTCTCCCTGACTTTCCTGTCTCTCTCTCACTTCGCTTATCAAAATAAAGGCACAAATGACAAAAAAAAACACTTATTTTTGTCATAAAAACAGGTTTTGTAGGTTGTGGGTGAAATAATATGATGTAAGAGGAAAATACTTTAAACTTAATATTCCATCAGGTACAAATTCTAAATAGACTCTGTTTTGATGCTGCACTTGTTTTGATTTATTGTTTATTTTGGGCGGCGGCCGAACGTCATCATGAGCTTTTAAATGGTTTGTGTTGGGGACGCAGCAGAGACGTTCAGGGTTTCAGTTTGAAAGGATTGAAAATGTTCAGGCTGTTTATGGAAACACACGTCGCTATTTTTTATTTTGTTTTACCAAAACAGGAAAAACTTTACTTTAAATAAATCTCTCACTTCAGAGTAAGATGTTACTGAGCAACATTAGGCGGATTATTGATGCGTACATGTGGATTCGGATGACATCAGAGCCGATCCCTGCATCACTACTGGCTACGACGCCGGGAAACAGGCTTCCTTTGAAGTGGAAGACGTGTTTCAGGGTCGTGCTCATGACTTAAAAGGACAATTGTGGTGTGTGTGTGTGTGTGTGTGTGTGTGTGTGTGTGTATAAGACCCTCACCGGGGACTAAAAGGGAACTTTGATCCAGTGGAGATCAGTCCATTAGGCCGAGTTTCCTCCGATCGGTTCCGAGTCATTTATCAATCGACCAGCCAACCGGAGCGCAGCACCTCGCTCTCTCCTCTTCTTCCTCTCTGAGGTTGTTTCTTTGACGCCTTGCGGTCGACGCCGCTCGGGCGACCGCCACCTGGAGATCTCTTCCTCCGCCTGCTGGTCTGACGCGTTGCTCGTTCACAGCTCGGTGTGTATCTGTATTTGTTTTAAATCATATTTTTTTGAATGCCAGATGGGCGGGGTTTAGTCCAGGTGGTGACAGGTACAGGTGAAGATCAGCCTTTAGACACTATAGAGTTTATTCAACAAGTTCAGTCATTGAATATCTGCTTTGAGTGATGCGATTTATCTGCTCTGACACAGCCTGATTGATCACATATTAATAGTTGAGCTGATTAGAACAAGACATCCTGGTTCTGGAAGAGAGTCTGAGTTCAGCAGATGGTCTAAATCTGGTAAATAGATTGTACCCAGAGGGAAATAAGACTCTGGGAGAAAACTTAATTCTTGCCACTTTTTATTTATTTATTTATTTTTCAGACATGAAAATGGTTCAATTAAAGGATACTGAATTTTTTGGCACATTATATATCTGCAGTTTTATTGCCAATTCCTTGTGTTGGTATAATGATGAGTGTGAGATCTGCTGAGGAAACTTATCAGCATCACACAAACACAACGGTTCATAATCAGAGCTCTGCAAGCGGAGAACCACTATAATTTAATATTCTCATCAAAACTGTAAACTATGTGTGGTTAAAGACTTTATGCAAATTGTTATTTGTTTTGTATTTTAACACTGCAGCTTCCAGGGGCTTTGATGTTCATTACACACATAATAAGAAAATAAAAAAACACTGGTGATGTAGCTTTCATGTGCTGGAGCTAAAAACACAGTTTGTCCTGAGGGTCGTCACTAGCGGGAGGTTAATAAGTTCATCAGAATGAAAAGGCTTCGTCCTCGTTTCTGATAGATTTCTGATCATTTATTGGAAAAGTAGAAATTTAGTCGAACACACAGACGCTCAAACAGCTGAGCGGCACTAAGTGTTTCTGTCAGAACCAAACTTTAGGCCTCAGCAGTTAGTGACTGTTTCAGCTCAAATAAACAACAGTTGTGTCCATACTGCAAATTTATTGTAAATAATATTTAGACTAATATCTATTAGTTCTGTTCTTTTCAACCAAACTGACAACAAGCAGGAGACATGTAGAAGCTTCCTTTGCTCATTAAACAACAGTGTTGTTTGTTCTGCACACACACACACACACACACACACACACACACACACACACACACACAACAAATCATGATTACAATGGATTATAATGAGATGCAGAACTTAATTAACTCACTGTAACTGTAGCTGTGACTGCAAAACTAGTGGCAAGCCGTTTTCTTTTTAGTTATTGTGGTGTATTCAGCTCGAGGAGTGTGCGAATTAAACTCGTGATCACCTGATCCGTTGTGCATATGGTTGCCTGGAAACAAAGCCGCCTCACTTCAGCTCAACGGCCCAACTGACAAATCCCTGCATCCCGTTTCCACTCTGATTTTATTTTGAAAGTCCTGACTGGAAGTTGTGATGCGTATATCTCTCCGCCGTCTTTTACGCTTCTTTCGGATGTTTCTCCGCTCTTCGGTTTACTTTTGCTTGCTGCTACGCTAAGCTAGCTGAAGCTGCAGAGCCGAACCAGGACCAACACCGCCAGCTGCAGTTAGCGGGCTAGCTGTTAAACCGCTAACAATGGGCTGGTTAACAGCGACTGAACTTTTAAACTTAAATACCTGAATATAACTTTTAATGAAAGTAGATCATGTGTCAAAGTAAAGATCGTTCGTGATATAAGATCGTCAGGTCGCCCACCCTGACCTACTTCCTGCTGCTGCTTCCTCTACCGCTGTTGATAAAGCATTTAATGACCCTCACCTCCACCCAGGTGTCCACCTGTAGGGGGAGCCTACCTTCCTCAAGGGGAGGAGTTATTATCACTTCCTGCTGGGCTGATCCTGTTGCTTCATTGCTAAATGTGATCCCCGTATTTGTTCCGCGTTTACATGAAATCACAGACTAACTTTACTTGACTTGGCTTGACTTTGCTTTTCTCTGTTCTCAGTGTTTCTCAGTCTGAGCTGCAGAACTTTGGTCTTTGAGGTTTTGAAGAGTCTGATTCATGAGCTTCCAGGTGGTCTTTAACTGAGTTCATTATCAGAGTAACAGACGTTAAACCAGCGGCTGTGCTGACGCTCCAGAGGAAGGTTTTGTCTGAAGTGGATGGAGGCTTTGTGTCAGAAGCTATTCTGCCCCCTCCCCCTGCCCCCTCTCCTCCCCCTGCTTTAGTCCTCTGGGCCAATTTCTGCAGGCAGCGGGGGACGAGAAGAATGAGTCTCCTCACAGCGAGGTGTGGCGCTGAATGGGGAGAGGATGATGAAGGCTGGAGAGAGAAAAGAGACAACACTTCACTGTTTGGCAAACTGAGTGCAGAAGAGCTTCAGAGACCTTCTGCCTTTCTTTGTCAGACTCGAGAGCACAGGCTTCATATTTGTTAACTGGCACATATTTACTTCTTCCCCTGCTTCATGTGGACTCCAGGGTCATTTTTGTGGGTTTTGCTTTTTGCTCATTTGGACTCGCTGTCTCTCGATTTTAAATCTTATGCTCTCCTCAAACTTTTTATATTCAAACTCAGGTAAAAAGGTCCTGAAATCAGTAACTTTAATGGATAAGAAATACAATGGTGAAAAGGTATTTTTACTTGACATGACAAGATTTTCTGTGATGTTAAAACACAGAAACAACAGCTGTGTCTCCTCCTTTAGTGTAAAGACTTAAACACACTGTATGTAACTTTTAAAACAGCCAAACTTTTTTGTCGGCTGTTTTAAAAGCTCCATATTTTCTTCTTCTTCTGTGTTTTATTTGAAGTGTTGATCCATAAGAAGATATATCTGTGGTTTTAAGAACCAAAAACCATCTCAGTGTAGTTTTACATCTCCTCTCTCAGGTTTCTCTCTGGAGCTCTAGTAACAACAGGTCGGTGAGCCAATCAGAAGAGAGGAGGCTCTGAGCCTCTCTTCTGATTGGCTGACTGTTTTCTGAGTGATCCAATAAAGATATAGCAGATTTCAGGTAAAAACACTCAGAGAAACCAAATCCTGCAAGGTTTGGATGGTGGGGTCCAGGTGGGCAGGGCTTGGTGACTGCTTTGTTGTGACATCACAAAGTTCCAGAAGTCCTGACGGCTGGTTTTAAGGCTCAGTTTCTGAATACAGGCTGTGTGCATTTCTCTGTGGACTGAGGCTTTGATACTTTCACAGTATTAATATAGAAGCTAGAGCTGATCTATAATCACACTACACATGGATATCTACTTTCTCACTTTCTACAATATGGGACCTTTAAAAAAAAAAAAAAAAAAACCTACAGCAGCTTCGGCTCCTGAGTTTTGAATGTAGAGGTTTTCAGTGAGGGCGGGGCCTCGCTCTGCTCCACAGGTTGTTCTCAGGGCGGCAGCACGACTCTGGAGATGATACATAAACTGTATTTTATGAAATAGTTTCCAGAGACAAACCTCACTTTGTGTCCGCTCGGTTTGTTTGGTGCTCAGAGAGAGAGAGAGAGAGAGACAGCTTTTCTACTGCACTTCTATTCAGACAAACCACACACACACACACACACACACACGCACACACAGCATGTTGTTTCTCTGCTTGTTTTCGCCATTGATTGCAGACATCGACCTGCTGAGCCTCACAACATCCAGCCAGCAACCAGTCAGCAACTGACCGACCGCTCCATTGATCCCCCGCTTCACTGAGTGACTGATGCAAAGCCTGACACGACTGTTTCCTTCCTGGTTAATACCTGACTGACTGGTTTCCTGCTCAAACAGCTTCGTCACTGGACTCAGCCTGCGACTGTGTCCTGTTTAATCCAGCACTCGTTCGATTCTCTTCATTCTTTCTCTGTTTTGTTTCCAGTTGTTTTATTTCTTCCAGGGTCGATGGAGGTTTCTCTAATGTTTTCTTGAATGTTGAGGCCCAGACGGGGAGGGGGGGGGTGTGTGTCTTGTACTCAGCACGCCGTAGGTTTGATCCCCGCTGCAGGTCACCTTTCAGAGCAAAGAGCTTGGACATTAAAAGGGTTGACGGGTCGATGGCTCACTGGCCGACGGTGCTCGATCAACAGGCTGATGAAAGCTCCCGATTGGCTGAGATATGTTTCCATGGATTTATATGGAGAGGGACGTTTGGGTTTTATTTGCACAGCTCAAAACTTTATTGGGATTTTCCTAGAAGACATAATGTGACCGGTGATTCCCGCTCACAGAGAAATTACAGCACGTCTATTTACATGTACAGCAAACTCAACGACTCAAAACGCTCCTCGACCTCTCGGTTCGTAGAAACTGTCTTAAATTTTCTCATCGAGTGTTTGAGCTGAAATCGGCCTCAGGCTACAAAATCACATCAGATGGTGAATTTTACATATTTGGTTTTTTCACAGGGAACCTCAGCTTCTGCCGTAACAGTGAAATACCAGCACGCTTTAACATGACTGATGTTTTTGTGGACTACTAATGATAAACTCTGCCTGGTGAGAATAAATGAAGAGGAAGGGAGGCGGCGGAGTGCTGCTTCTTATTTATTTCTTTGGTTTTTTATCAGCACAGGGCTTCGGAGCTGCATGTTTTCACGGTAAGGTGGTAATTTCTACGGGCGCAAGCGGATTGTTTCCCACCTTTCCTCGCTCGTCCTCCCACTCGGAGCTCGTCTGGAGATCAGCGCTGGTGTTTTTCTTAAAGCTGTTTTCTTGTGGCTTTAGTCGTCGAGGGCGAGACGCACAAAGACCCTGCAAAATCACATAAACCCCCCCTCTGTTTGATATTCTTCAACCATTGCATGCTTTTTAACATGCATGTCAGAAATGCAGAAAGAGGCAGTAATGTGAGGAAGGGAGACATTAAATCCCAGCTGATACTGTTTCAGGTTTTATTGACTTTTATTCTATTATTTTATCAATTTATTTAGCAACAAAATTAAGGTTGTAGCAAGTTTTTTCATATTTTTTAATAACATTTTGTTGCTTTACCTGTTACTGTAACATGTTAGTATAATGAGAATAATAATCTGTGTTTATAAAGCACTTTTCCTTGAGAAGTTAAAACATACAAAATAACAGAAGATTACTAAAAGCTTTCACAAAAATTTCAACCAAACAAATATGTACACAAACATCCAGAACACAACAGAGTAAAAGATAAAGAGAGTTCCACATCAACATCCCACCAACAACACATCTTGACAAACTAGAAAGTAAGTAACACATGTACCTGCTAGCTAACTAACCAGCTGGGGTTAGCTATCACAAACATTAGCAAACAGCACAAAACAATACTGTTCTAATGGCTCTGTGAAACACAGCAAAAGTAATGTTACCAAAACAGACCAACCTCCACATTCGTCTTCATGCCTTCCAACTCTCTGAGATCTCTCCGCCATAGTTGGACTGGTCCTCTGCACTACCAGGACAAATCCAGGCTGGCCACAGCAGTGAGCCGGGGAACCGTCAAAACATCCATTAAGTTTTTACCGGCCCTATTGGTCTCCATTACTGGCCCTCTCTGTGTGCCTGTCATTCAGGGTGCGGGCCGGGTTTCATTTCTTTCCCATTCCCAGTTGGCGCACCTTCTTTTTCAGTTTTTTTCTTCTAACCTACAGTCTAGCTGTTCCGTCAGCCATCTCTTCTTCTTGACAATGCAGTTCGTATCAGCCACCGGTGTACAACGCCGCTGGCAGACGTTCCTGCATGCGCTTGCCTCAACGTCGTCGCCGGTCTCTTGTCTGCAGTCCCAATCAACCCCATTCAAAACTCCACACAGTCTGGTGGCAACAGAAGGGCAGACTGCTCATTCTCCTTCCCCTGGTAATCCTTAAATTGGCACTGCCGGTTAGCATGTGCCAGATTTACCGTCTCTCACTCCCACTTCCCCCACCCCCTCTTTCCCTTGTCCTGTGCACAAGCTCAATCGCCTGCTGTTGCTGACTGTTTGGAATTGTTGGTTCAAACCACTTTGTTAATATCCCATTTAACAGAGTGTACCAACACCAGATTTTTTTTTTGCAGCACACACACAGACAGACATCTTTACGGTCCTGGACTGGGCCAGAAATGTACTGAGCACATTCATGTTCTGGCAGAACGGCACATAATTCGGGGGAAACTCCTGAGTCCTACAAGGTCATGTAGTCTGAGGTCCAGTTCTAGATCCACAGTTAATGTTTGCCAATGATTAGTGCACAGATTGTCCTCTCTCCTTCTCTCTTTCCTTTAATTAGTGTTAACATGTGATCAGGGACTCGAACAGCCGGCTCGGCCTCTGGAGGACGCATCATCGCCACCTGCACAGTCTTTACCCACGTTGCTCTTTTAAGCTGCAGAGAAAGAGGAGGAGGAGAGACAGTGACTCTCTTTCTTTTTATTGACGCCTTAAGTTTTTAATTTTAGAAAGCAGTTCTCCCTCCACAAAACAATATTGCTTCCTTTTAACCATGAAGACTTTGAACTCGACTTTTAGTATTCGTAATTTCTGCTGCCTTCCTGCCATGTTGGCAGAATTTTAAGAGCAAGAAAACCTCTCATTATTTGTACTTGTATTTATGCATTATTCCAACAACACTGTTACCCCTGTAGCAACACCAGAAATTAAGCCTAAATTAGCTGTTATCCTGTGTTATTGTGTTTGTAGCAAATTGTGAACATGTTGAACCAGAGAACATCTTGCAATGGGATCTCAGCAGCACCCGTCATCGAACTCAGCCTCCATTTTGATCTCGACTACACACCCGCAAACTTTTGTGACGGTATCTTGCGCAGTCATGATGCTGTTGTGGTGACAACATCTGTCCACAGAGATACTAACATCTGCTAAAGAGCTCAGACCGCTTCCGAGGTAGATCCTGCTGCTGCAGGTGTCTCCAGGACCTCAGTGTGTGAAGCTCATTTTAATGCAGCTGAATCTATTGCGTTAGTGTTTATCATTTTTTTTATGTAAATACAAACAGTTGTGTCTTTGTCACCATTTTCCTGCCATTTCCTTGACACCTACCACTTCAACTTGGAGATACCGTAGCTGTCAGAAATTCGCCATATCTGCCGCTCTGATTTACAACTCGGAGGCTGAGGTGAACAGTTTTGTCACATAACAGTAATTATAGCCGGTGTGATACGATGTGGATGCTGCATTAATCATCATGTTGGCAGGTGAAGCGTGAAGGCGCTACTGAAGCGCCAGTCTGTTCGGTCTGACCGCCGTTATCACTGCCCTGGGAGCCGCCTGTCCCGAGGAGCGTGGCGGTGACAGGTGGTTTCTGTAAACCACAACATAGTCTTTACCAAACCTTATTGTGCTTCACACTAATTGAAGCACGACCGCAGCCGCGTTTGATCATTAAACTGTTTTATTTTTGTTCTGTGATTATTCTCTCGCTTAATTTCAGAAATGTGCAGGAGGAAAATTTCAGTATTTGCAAGTTATTTTGTTTTATTTAGATTTTTTTCTTTTAAAGCAGAACCTTCATCAGTCAGTGTGTGATGTTTCTGTTGAAGAGTTCATGTGTGAACCTGTGTCAGTCAGCTGACCTCTCTGCTCCACACCTGCACTCGAACAGTCCTGCCCACCTGTGCAGCTCTTCACTGTCGGCTCAGACTGAAAGGAGACAGTTAATAGTGAAACTGGGGCCCTTGATCTATAAGTATGGATTTACGTCACGTGTTCACAACAGACTGTAGAGTTGTGATTTAAACGGCTGCTTGTGGAAGTTACGCTTCACTGAGCAAAGGGAGAAAAAAGAATCAAAATCAAAATGGACCTGACAGTGTAAAACAACACAGGTCTCAGAGTGGGTGATGCAGTGTGTAGAGAGAGAGAGAGAGAGAGAGAGAGAGAGCTGCACAACACGCCTGCGGTGTCGACCGCCCTCAAACGCCGGCAACACAAACTTAAAAGGATGAATTAAAAAAATCACAGTCTGCATTTAGTCTACATTCTTCATACAGGGAGGTTTCACACACACACACACACACACACACACACACACACACATAGGATATAGAATATATTGCAGTGTGTCAGCAGCTGCTCTGTGACTCTGCAGGATCTGATTTCCCTCTTTTGAAGAACACGGCTAAAAACAAGAGAACACACACACACCCTGCAAATGAAGATGGCTGTGTGTGTGTGTGTGTGTGTGTGTGTGTGTGTGTGTGTGTGTGTGTGTGTGTGTGTGTGTGTGTGGAAATTGCGTGTGCTTTTGCTTCATTAGATGAAAAGCCATTTTCTCTGGATCCATAAATATCTTCCATTTTGTGTTTTCCTGTTTTGGTTTTCTTTCATCCGCAGGACATTGACATCAGGTTTTAATGAGCGCTCTGTTGTTATCGTCATTAGCGCTAATGATTATCATTGGCTGTTGTGCATCAGGACTCTGTTTACACCAGTAAACTAGAAGAGGAGCAGACGTGATGTGAGTGGTCATTTCGAGCAGGTGGGAGGATCTGAACATGAGAACATAACGGACGCCTCTGTTGTTTCTGTTGTTTGCTCGTACAACACTGAAACAAATAGTTTCACTGTGATTTTGTTATTAACAGATTTCTGTGGGTTTTTGTTGGTGTTGTTGTGTTTGCAGGAGCCGTGATGAGAGACTCTCAGACAACGTTCGCCCGTAGATGAGCTCGTACTATGAAATATGTGTGTAACATGCGTACAGCAGGAGGAGGCGCGGCTTCACCTGGCCTTTAGGAGGACAACAACCTCTGCTCTCTGATTGGCTGTGACGTGGACGGGAGGCTGAAGGCTGGTGAGGAAGTGATGAGACAGTTTGATGAAGGATGCTGACACAATAAAACAAGGTAAAGATGAGGAACAGGAACATGGCCTTTTCTTCTGCAGGCCCTGGGCAGGGTTTTGTTATTGGATTATATTGTGTTCATTGTTCTTTTTTTTTTACCAACATTTAACAGCTTTTACATCCAAACTCTTTGTCTTATTTCCTTCAGACTGTGAGTGCTTGAAAAGTCCTTCACTTCCACCTGGACTGTTTGTTTCTGTTAATTTCCTGACGTGAACACAAACCACACCAGCAACAGAAAAGTGTGAAAAAAGCAAAACTACTTATTAAACTTGACGTTATTTATCCGCCGCGTGCGACAACTCTCTTCTCCTCAAGTTGAAACACCAGCACAAGGCGTTCTTTGGCTTACAGTCATTTATTTTGCACATCCACGCCGTCCATGTGCCGCCACAACTGAATAGATAAAATACATAAATCCTAAATTAGCACAATACAATAACACAGAGCATTCTCATAGAGAATAATCACATCAACAGATGTAATACAAACAAAATACACAAACAAAATATATCCGCCTCAAAAGGCTTCCCTCGGTTAAATTAACGACTAATTAACGACTAATTAACTTGTTAACGATCGATGAAACGCAGGTGGACCATCACGCTGCTATCATTACTAATCAATATCTGTACAGATTATAAAGAAACACAAAAATAACCCTAACCCATCATCTCAGAGACTCGTCCTCTGCCTCACATGCTGATCATCAGGTGCAACCACAATAACAAGCCCCGCCCCATACGGGATCAAACTCAGGTTTTGACAAACCAAACAAAAAAAAATTAAAAACAAAGCCCCGCCCCATACGACATCTAAACATTAGTGTCCTTACGGAATATTAAACAGATCTTTGTAAATATTTAATCTTATATGTAATTGTCTGTGTTTTTAACTATTTATATTAATATAATATACTCTACTAATAATAATGTCGCTTTATTCTCTGACTGAACTGTTCAATTAATGACTTCATGTTACTCTGCTGTTTACTTACTTCACAGCTTTAAACGTGCAGCTTTAAACGTGCACACCATGCATGGGCGCTTATGGCAACACCCATAAAGCAGATATAGTGACTCTTTGTTGAGTCAACTAAAACCTTAATAATCATCTTTAAAAGGTCAGTTCTATGAAATATAAATCCTCATGGTGTCTCCACTCGGGTTGGTTGTCACAGTAAAGCTTCACGTTATTGGGAGGGTTTCAGAAGATGCATGTAAAACACACAAACCACGGACTCCATAAAGGTTTTTTTATGATTTGAGTGAAGTGACCCTTTAACTCGGTGGCTTGTATCCACTGTAGCTGAATGTGTTGGAGGAAAGAGCCGAGCTGCTGCTCTCAATACCTGCCTCCCCCTCCTCCCTCCCTCCTGCCTCCTCTCCTCCCTGAGAGAGAGTGAAAAGCTCTTTTTGTTTAGCACCAAGTCGTCCTAAAAACTACAATACCAGGAGACATGTTTAATATTCCTCTCTGTACATCAGATATTTTCTTTTGCATGAAATCAGATATTTGCCCCGTTAATATTCTCCAGCTTCCCATTATGCACAAAAAAAAAAGAAAAACATTTTATACTTGACCAAGAAAATGATGCCCTGGAAGGCGTTTCACTACAGGGCCTGCAGCCGCTCCGAGGGGCCGGGGCTGATGAAGAGCCACAGTGACCCCTACAGGGCGGAGGGGGAGCACCGGCAGAGGGACACAGGGGCTGAGGCCGGATAGAGAGGAGATGAGAGAGGGAAGCAAGAGGGAGAGGGAATTATCAGAGGGAAGAAAAAATATGATGGAGGGAGAAGAAAAAGAGAAAGAGGAAAGAATAAAAAGGAAAAGTTAGAGAGAGAGAGAGAGAGTAAGTCGTTTTACTCGCCTCTGAACTGAATGAAGATTATTTTCCTTCATTCTGCTCCTGAACTTGGAAAAAGAAATATTAGCATTTACCAGCAGTGACTCTCAGCTTTAGTCTCTGACCCACCTGTAACCACTTCATTCACAAACCGAATCACTTTGGAAACATGAATAAAAATCAGTCGAAGATTTTAACCTTCGTCATGTTACAACATTCTTTCCACTTTACATAATTGACTGTTTTGCAAACAACAAATAAAAGTTAAACTGATAGAAACATGAAAGACTCTCTTCACTAACAGATCATCACGTTCATCATCAGATTAACTGAACTCTGGTTTTTGATGTAGACGACACCAGCGTCTCGTTCTCGACACGTCGCTCTGTGTAAAAGGTTCGTTGTTGTTCATCCGTTCCATCGTCCAACATGCACGAGTCGTCTGCAGCGTCTGTGCACGGCCGGGGTCACAGCTCGTGCACGACGCTGCAGAGAAGCTGGTAGGCTGGTAAAAAAAAATGATTAAAACTCTAACAGTCTGATGCTTGAAATGGAAATCCGTTGAAGTTGAGCTGAACCAACACCATCACCTCCTACATGAAGAGGAACACAGAGAAAAGAAACTACAACACAGAATTAATATGAAATAAATAATAAATGAAGTAATCATGATGACATAAAAGGAAGAACAGAAACAAACAAACTGACCAGTGAGAGCAACCTCTGAGGAATCCAGAGGAGATTATGGACTTAATGTGTGAACTCATTACATTAATATAATATATCATATAATATAATAATCAAAGGAAGAGAGAAAACAGATTTGCAGCACAGAGGCCGAGTGCTGATCAGAGCGGCTTTATAATTAGTTAATTAATAATCTGAGTTTACAGAGTAATTACATCTAATGTGTTAAAATGGTAAAAAAAAATACAAAACGATCGAATCAAATTTAATCAAAAGAAGTTTAACACAGGTTGTTGTATTGATATAATTATATTTTGTAACATTCACCAGTGAACACGTTGATGCAGCGTCACAGATCCTCTCACTTCTGTCTTCATCTCTACGGGATAATCTCTGTTGACTCAGACTTCAAGAATATTACTGTAACCAGCATCCAGTTTAGAAAGACAAACTGTGTTAGAGCTGAACACACAGAGACTCAACTCAAATCTCCCGTGTCACGTTCGTTAAAAACGCCTCATCGCTCTGTGTTTCATTCATCGTCTTATTCCTTCTTTTCTTTAATTATAAACTCTAATCTCAATAAACTTCAGCGGACCCGTGGCGGTAAAATAACAGTTTGAGTTACATAATGTTGCTTTTTGCTTTGAGAGAAGCTGCGTCTAAGACGGTCTGATTTGCAGGTCAGTTTTATAAAAAGACCATTAATTACAATAGCAATTATGTAATCAGCGGATCAAACGCTGAACAAAGAGATTAATGGACAAAGGTGAAGCATGTAGGCAGGAGTGAAGGAGCTCGCGCGTACAGCTGTGTGTGCGTGTGGTGTGTGTGTGTGTGTGTGTGTGTGTGGTGTGTGTTGGTGTGTGTGTGTGTGTGTGTGTGGCTCTGTGTGTGTGTGTTGTGTAAAGAAGTTATCTTACCAAGTTATTAATTAAAGTTTACCTCTGTATTATCCTGACATATCACAAAACAGCAAGAAGAATTCTCTGATTTATTTTCCTGCATCCTCAGTCCAGATGTTCAGCATACAGGCCAGAATCCAGGGCTGGTTTCTCCTGGAGTAATGTTCCCTCGCCTGGTCGCAGTTACACAGCGTCATCACAACACATGATCACAGAGTCACAGGATTCTCGCTGTGATGTAGCCCAGAGACAAAAGGCGGCCTACAAGCTGGAGCCCGACCAATCACAGCTTGCCGTCTTTCACACAAGCGCCTGCGGACACAGCTGATCTGCAAATGCTGGAAGCGTCGTGTTTCACACAATTTCGAGTGATTCACTCACACTGTCAAAAAGTGAAGTGAGTGAGTGAGTGAGTGAGAGAGTGAGTTTACTGACTCAGAGTCAGAGTCTGTAACTTTTCCACATGAAAACGTCCAGATAACCACCTCGGCCTGCGTCTGTATGTTGTTGTATGTCAACAGATGTTTCCATCGGTTTCAAACCAGAGAAATCTGTGATTCTTAATCATGGTGACACGTTTCATTTGGTAAGTCTGTGAAATGAGAAGCTCAAAATGGACTTTTACCCAGTTTTAAGTCACATTTTTAGGATTCACCTTCTTACGCCTCCGGTGGTTTTCAGTCTGTATTTGAAACAGGCGAAGAGATTTAGTCGCTGGAACGTCTGGATCTGAAGTTACAGAGAAACAACTGAGGGAAATGTGAGACACTGCTCAGCTCCCAGCTGCTGGAGACGTCCTGTCTTGTGTCACTGAAGAGTGTCGGCGAGTCTCTGATTGTTAACGTAGGCTGTTTTTTATCTCAGAGCTGTAATCTTGATCTCGAGACGGGATGGCGTTCTTCTCGACTATCCCACATAGCGCTGGCTGTTAGACTCATGTGCAGAGAAGAGGACGCACTCTGTCGAGTGCGTTTTCCAAGACCTGCTGCGATAGACACCGCAGAGCTGCTGCTTCTAAAGATACATCAGAGTATCAAACGGTACAACCGCAGATGCGCTGCGAGCCGGTCATTCACTTGCTTGAGCTGCACGACACGCCATGCGAGTGTCCTTTCGGTCACAGCGACGCTTTGGCCGACATGATTCTTCCATATATACATCACCTTCGAGTGTCGTTGAATTCCGTGACCACTCGACGACTCGCAGTGACCATCGAAACCATGAGTCGCGATGATCGCCACAACCTGGTCCCATAAACCCATCAGCATGCGCTTCGAGCGAAACGATCCATCCCAAGACGCTCTTGAGGTATGTTTGAGTTCATATAGATATTATGTGGATCTCGTGGCAGAGTCACTCTAAGGCGATGAAGTTATCTCATGACTGTGCTTTGAATATTGAGAGAGATACAGAGTATATCCTCAATATAGGAGTCCGACATGATCCAGAACTGGAACATTCTCACTAACCATATACTGTGGTGTCATTATTGATCAGTGCTATTTGGCGTTTGCCGTCTTGCAGACTTGGCTGGTACTCTTCGGCGTGATCTCAACTTGACGCAGGCTCGAGTGCTTTTCTGTCTGTTAGATGTGGTGTGTAAGATATGTAATTAACGATATAGAATGAAGTGGCAATCTGGATCTCATGCGACCATTTCTAAAATTCCTTCTGTCTTGCACTGTTGCAGGATCTTGGTGCAGGATATATCGGTGTGCCCACACAGTATTTGAATTGATTAACTGACCAACACAGTGCTAAGTGTTATGGTACAATCTTTCCAGGCTTCGCATGTCTGGGAATATATGCTCAGCGACTAGGCTTCACTACACGACGGCAGCTAAATGAGTACGGCACGTTGCATGCAGACTTGCCTGCATGTCGTGCTCGGTGAGGCTCTCGGGTTTAGGTTTGAGGGCCGCCTTTTTGTTGACCTTTGGGGTGCCTAAGGCATCTGAATGTAGGCAGGGAGCTGTCATGTTGTGATCATGCTGATTAGCAGGTGCTGATAGATGTGGCTGAGCATCAGGTAGCGCGTGTGACAAGTAATGCTATACGCTCGAGCTCTATCACCCACGTTGGGTCGATAGACGTTGGCAGCGTGGTGGTCGTTGCGACAGACTCGTTGGGAACATCCAATACATCGACCTTTCCAACTCTCGCCTTCTGCGTGCTGAACTGTGGAGCGTCGCGATCCGCGCAGCCAAGGTATCACCGCAGAAGCACGACTGGCACGTCCCGGTACCTAATGCAGTAGTGAGAGATTCTGGTGAAACCGAGAGGAGCGGATGGAGGCCTTTTCCACACTACTCTTTGTCACGTCAGCATGATATCATTGGAAGAGGGAGGGATATCATTCTTCTTTTTAAGCTCTGACGCAAACATAGGTGGTAGCGTGAACGAGCTCCAACTGACGCTTTTCCACACTAGTAATCGACTTCCGACTCAACCGTGCCTCCACTTTAAACGAGTTATCCGCACGACCGTTTCCCGCCTCCTGGCGTTTGTTGAGAGTCGAGAGGGTTGGCCAAACCCAGATGACCGGGCGAGGGACCCACCAGAGCAGGTTTGGCCATATTGGCGGCGGCTGTTAATTACCCCACAGTCAACACCCCCCCTCACCCCACGCCCCTTGAACAACCACAGGCACGTGCGAGCACCATATTGCCAAACAGCCATATGATAATCGTCATGAACAACAACATCAAACAGATACCGGCGGGCCAGGAAGTGTGGACCATCGAGCTGGTGGTTGGTGAATTTTCATGATGATGATTATGAATAGAGGGGGAAATATTCAGAGGTCGGCCGCAACTCGCCAAAACCTACTCCATCTGTGTGTGTTGTGTGTGTGTGTGTGTGTGTGTGTGTGTGTGTGGTGTGTGTGTGTGTGTGTGAGTGAGTGAGTGGAAGTGTAGTTGAAGTGATGAGTGAGTGGAGAGTGAGAGAGCTTTGTGGTGAGCCCACGCGATTCCATTCCAGAATATGAAATAGGGATAGGCAACACAATTATCTAAAGTCACAATTCTTTGAGGCCTATTGGTGTTCTGTTAAAACACATGAGCCTGAGCAAAGGATTAATGATGTCTGTGGGGTTTTAGAGAGGAGGGAGGGGGATTGAAAAGAGGAGGGATGGAAGGGATGGAGTGTGGGCGAGGGAAGGAGGAAGGAGGAAAGGAGGAGGGGGGGGGCAGTGGAAAGACTGTTGTTCATCTCTCTGGTGAATAGCCCTCTAAGCCTCCAAACCATCACGCGAGGTGGAGAGAGGACAACAGAGAGAACGAGGGAGGAGGGTGAGAAAAATCATCTGGAGGCCAGCAAGAGCGAAGGGAGGAGAGGGACAGAAAGGAAGAAGAAGAAGAAACAAGGACGAGAAACCAAAAAGAAAAAGCCCAATTTATAAACTGTCAGACATAATGAATGTAGCAAACATAAACGAGTATTAACGCAACAGCCAGCCCACGCCAGGACAAAAATAGACCAAAAGAGCAAAAGGAGAGGTAAGGGAGGAGAGGAAAGAGACGGGAGGGAAGGGCCGGCAAGAGAGACAAAGGGAACCGAGAGAACATACCGACAAAGAAAACAGGAGAGAGGCGAGAGAGACCGGGGGAATCAAAGCCCACCCGGCCGTCACCACGGTAACATTTGGCAAAAACGCCTGGCTCAGGTCCGCCAGGATGCTACCGATACCCTCGTCTGGTACAGATTCAACCATCCATGTGACGAAATGACGAGGCAACGGCCCGAATCATCCAGCTGAGAGAGTTCAGATCTCAAGAGCGCAGACAACCGGAGAAACAGGGAGCAGTTCAGGTAGTCGACTTGGACCTTCCAGCGGAGGCCGACAAACTATAAGCACATCTGGAACAGCTGGGAAGGAGTCACAGAGGCAAGAATGACAGCAAAGCATGCTGCAGCAAGGAACCTGGACTGGTAGTGCAAGAGCAGACGGCGGCGCGTGGACAGGCGGCAGTAAACAGAAGCTGGAAGCTGGTACAAGTACAGTCAGTGGCAGCAGATGGAGGTAGGCAATAATGCTAATAGTAGCATGTTAGCAACCAACAGCACAGAGGCCTAGTGGATGTAGTTACTGGCAGCAGCAGCAAGTGGTTTGTAGTAACAGCCTTCAGTAATCAGAGTCACCGCAGTCATAGAGGCAAATGTGTGGGCCCTCAAGGGCAAAGGGGCCCCCCACTGGCCCTCATATTGGCACATTTTTGCATGACAACCTATAAACCCCCTGAAAAAGCTTCCCCACAGAGACACTGTACAGCCCCCCCCAAACAAACCCAAGTTGGAACATTCTCTAAATGGTGAGGTTTATACTGGAAAGTCTGCACGAGGCGTTTAGGGGACGGTCTGTAAATTGTAGTATCTGCCTGCTCTATCATGCATGTGGGTTTCATGTTTGGGTGCAATTGTCCTGCCATGTCTATATTAATATTATTATATATATATTAGTTATTATATTATATTATTATTACTTTAAACAAGTTTATGTGTAAAATCCATTATTATGTTTGTACCTCTGCTGGGTGGTGGACTGCTTTGAATAATGTATTTGGTATTATATCATGAAACTGAGGATCCTGTTTTCCGCCTCCCACCGGTTGAGAGTTTGAATCTTCAACAAGACAGACAGAAGGGAAAAAAGTGCAGGCAGATTAATGTCGTCATGTAATGTCCGTTTAGCGTATTATTCCTGTTTCTCCATTACATCATGGCTCCTCTTCATGTGATAGATTTCTCTATGCCAATTAACACATGAAGACACTTGCCAGCGGAGCGGCGCCTTGCATGTCCGTTATATGTGAGGGTCAATCCTGAACCGGGAGGTGACGAGGAACCTGCAGGTGTGGATTTCACAAAAAAAGAAGAAGCTTTGCCTAAGTCAGAGTTTTGAACAACAAACCCAGACTCCGTATATATATATTTACCGTATAACAGGAGAACTGATTCTTCTTAGTATTTGTAGGCAGCCCCTTTGGCTTTCTAGAACAATTGGATCAACACTGTGGATACATAGGCCATTGGCCGGCCTCTGCCCAAAACAAACACAAAACTTTTCCATCCATACTTATTCCATCCGACATGACACCAGGCTGGCTGTAACTCTGCTGGTTTGTGTTTTTTTTTTTTTTTTCATTTTGCCAACAATAGCAACCTGCCCTCTCTGTCGAATACAAACCCCACAATGCCCTGCTGTAAGTCAACCCAGCGCGTTCACACAGGACGAGCGGGGGGACGCAACCATTTTGTTCCTGTGCGATCCGTGTGCGGCTCTGGAAGGACGCTCCAATCCAGGAAAATAATACTGAAATGAAACTTTTAGAAATGATACAAATAATGATTTTACTGAGGATCCTCTTAATTACAGTGGTGAAAACGCATGATCTGTGTGACAAAAGACCAAACCCTGCGTCATAAAGGATGAACGAGAGCGTGTAGTGATCAGTCATTGTGAATCCAAAATGTCACTAAGATTAAACCTTTAATGAAACAGATTTCTGACAACTATCTCTGAAGCCCATTGATCGGCGGATGCTGAAAGTGAAATGTGAAGAATTTGTGGCGAGTTAATTTCTCATACATAGGACGTCTAACTGTAACACAATGATGATTCAATTCTCTAATACTCATCTGACTTTCTAGGCAGAATTGTTTGGAAATAATATCTGTGCTGCAGACCTGAAAAACCTTGGGAAGGTTCAACACACAATGGATGAGTTTTCACCTAACAGGGTGTTAGAGGAAGATGCATGATGATTGATGATGATGTTTTTATTTGTTACATTGTTGTATATGAGTGAAGGAGTAGAAAGAAGGTGACCTGTTACCTTGTCATGTTTACAGGTGATGTTAACCATGTATGAATGATTTAAAGTTAAAGGAGTCAGTGGAGTCACCTTTTCCCTCTGTTTTGTCACGTTTAAACAACATTATTTAAGTTTCTTTTTACTTCGATGTGAAAACACTTTCTGATTGCTCCAACAGATTTTCTGATTAAAACTTGACATCTATGTAATTTAAAATTTGGATTTTGATTTGGATGTT
>NW_019174799.1:402436-500341 GCF_002260705.1 Seriola dumerili | reverse complement strand
TATCAGCCTCAAAAGGCTTCCCTCGGTTAAATTAACGACTAATTAACTTGTTAACGATTGATGAAACGCAGGTGGACCATCACGCTGCTATCATTACTAATCAATATCTGTACAGATTATAAAGAAACACAAAAATAACCCTAACCCATCATCTCAGAGACTCGTCCTCTGCCTCACATGCTGATCATCAGGTGCAACCACAATAACAAGCCCCGCCCCATACGACACTAAAACAGTAGTTCCTACGGAATATTAAACAGATCTTTGTAAATATTTAATCTTATATGTATGTTGTCTGTGTTTTTAACTATTTATATTAATATAATACTACTACTAATAATAATGTCCTTTATTCTCTGACTGAACTGTTCAATTAATGACTTCATGTTTACACCTTTTCCGCTTTCTTTGGACTTTGAATTTTTATTTAGTTTCTGTTTTACTTTGAAATTATTTACATTGTGTGTCTCGTGTTTGTCTTACTTCCTGTCTCTGTGCCATTTCCCTCCTCAGCGATTGTCTGGATTGCGTTGAGTTTAGACTTCTGTTCGTCCATCCTTAGTTTCCTTTCACCTGTTCAGTTTGTCTTTTGTGTTGAGTTTAAATAAACCGGTTTACTGTTACTCTGCTGTTTACTTACTTCACAGCTTTAAACGTGCAGCTTTAAACGTGCACACATGCAGGGCGCTTATGGCAACACCCATAAAGCAGATATAGTGACTCTCTTGTTGAGTCAACTAAAACCTTAATAATCATCTTTTAAAGGTCAGTTCTATGAAATATAAATCCTCATGGTGTCTCCACTCGGGTTGGTTGTCACAGTAAAGCTTCACGTTATTGGGAGGGTTTCAGAAGATGCATGTAAAACACAAAACACCGGACTCCATAAAGGTTTTTTTATGATTTGAGTGAAGTGACCCTTTAACTCGGTGCTTGTATCCACTGTAGCTGAATGTGTTGGAGGAAGAGGAGGCCGAGCTGCTGCTCTAATACCTGCCTCCCCCTCCTCCCTCCCTCCCTGCCTCCCTCTCCTCCCTGAGAGAGAGTGAAAAGCTCTTTTTGTTTAGCACCAAGTCGTCCTAAAAACTACAATACCAGGAGACATGTTTAATATTCCTCTCTGTACATCAGATATTTTCTTTTGCATGAAATCAGATATTTGCCCCGTTAATATTCTCCAGCTTCCATTATGCACAAAAAAAAAAAGAAAAACATTTTATACTTTGACCAAGAAAATGATGCCTGGAAGGCGTTTCACTACAGGGGCTGCAGCCGCTCCGAGGGGCCGGGGCTGATGAAGAGCCACAGTGACCCCTACAGGGCGGAGGGGGGAGCACCGCAGAGGGACACAGGGGGCTGAGGCCGGAGAGAGAGAGAGAGAGAGGGAGCAGAGGGGAGAGGGAATTATCAGAGGGAGAAAAATATGATGGAGGGAGAAAGAAAAGAGAAAGAGGAAAAGAATAAAAGGAAAAGTAGAGAGAGAGAGAGAGAGTAAGGTCGTTTTACTCGCCCTCTGAACTGAATGAAGATTTATTTTCCTTCATTCTGCTCCTGAACTTGGAAAAAGAAATATTAGCATTTACAGCAGTGACTCTCAGCTTTAGTCTCTGACCCACCTGTAAACCACTTCATTCACAAACCGAATCACTTTGGAAACATGAATAAAAATCAAGTCGAAGATTTTAACCTTCGTCATGTTACACATTTCTTTCCCACTTTACATAATGGCTGTTTTGCAAACAACAAATAAAAGTTAAACTGATAGAAACATGAAAGACTCTCTCACTAACAGATCATCACGTTCATCATCAGATTAACTGAACTCTGGTTTTTGTGTGACGACACCAGCGTCTCGTTCTCGACACGTCGCTCTGTGTAAAAGGTTCGTTGTTGTTCATCGTTTCCTCGTCCAACATGCACGAGTCGTCTGCAGCGTCTGTGCACGGCCGGGTCACAGCTCGTGCACAGACGCTGCAGAGAAGCTGTAGGCTGGTAAAAAAAAATGATTAAAACTCTAACAGTCTGATGCTGAAATGGAAATACGTTGAGTTGAGGCTGAACCAACACCATCACCTCCTACATGAAGAGGAACACAGAGAAAAGAATCTATAACACAGAATTAATAATGAATAAATAATAAATGAAGTAATCATGATGACATAAAGGAAGAACAGAAACAAAACAAACTGACAGTGAGAGCAACCTCTGAGTAATCCAGAGGAGATTATGGACTTAATGTGTGAATATAATTAATATAATATAATATATAATATAATAATCAAAGGAAGAGAGAAAACAGATTTTAGCAGCACAGAGGCCGAGCTGATCAGAGCGGCTTTATAATTAGTTAATTAATAATCTGAGTTTACAGAGTAATTACATTCTATGTGTTAAAATGGTAAAAAAAAATACAAAACGATCGAATCAAATTTAATCAAAGAAGTTTAAACAGGTTGTGTATTGATATAATTATATTTGTAACATTCACCAGTGACACGTTGATCAGCGTCACAGATCCTCTCACTTCTGTCTGTCATCTCTACGGGATAATCTCTGTTGACTCAGACTTCAAGAATATTAACTGTAACCAGCATCAGTTTAGAAAGACAAACTGTGGTTAGAGCTGAACACACAGAGACTCAACTCAAATCTCCCCGTGTCACGTTCGTATAAAACGCCTGCCATCGCTCTGTGTTTCATTCATCGTCTTATTCCTTCTTTTCTTTAATTTATAAACTCTAATCTCAATAAACTTCAGCGACCCGTGGCGGTAAATAACAGTTTGAGTTACATAATGTTGCTTTTGCTTTGAGAGAAGCTGCGTCTAAGACGGTCTGATTATGCAGGTCAGTTTTATAAAAAGACCATTATACAATAGCAATTATGTAATCAGCGGATCAAACGCTGAACAAAAGATAATGGGACAAAGGGTGAAGCATGTAGGCAGGGAGGAAGAGCTCTGCGCGTGCAGCTGTGTGTGTGTGTGTGTGTGTGTGTGAAAAGAAGTTTATTACCAAGTTATTATTAAAAGTTTACCTCTGTATTATCCTGACATATCACAAAACAGCAGAAGAAGAATTCTCTGATTTATTTCCTCCATCATCCTCAGTCCAGATGTTCAGCATCAGGCCAGAATCCAGGGCTGGTTTCTCCTGGAGTAATGTTCCCTGCCGGGTCCAGGTCACAGCGTCATCACACACATGATCACAGAGTCACAGATTCTCGCTGTGATGTAGCCCAGAGAAAAGGCGGCCTACAAGCTGGAGCCCGACCAATCACAGCTTGCCGTCTTTCACAAGCGCCGCGGACACACTGATCGCAAATGCTGGAAGCGTCGTGTTTCACACACATTTGTCATTCAACTTCACAAACTGTGAGTGAGTGAGTGAGTGAGTGAGAGAGTGAGTTTACTGACTCAGAGTCAGAGTCTGTAACTTTTCCACATGAAAACGTCCAGAAACACCTCGGCCTGCGTCTGTATGTTGTTGTATGTCACAGATGTTTCCATCGGTTCAACCAGAGAAATCTGTGATTTTAATCATGGTGACGTTTCATTGGGTCGTCTGTGAATGAGAAGCTCAAAATGGACTTTTACCCAGTTTTAAGTCACATTTTTAGGATTCACTTCTTACGCCTCGGTGGTTTTCAGTCTGTATTTGAACCAGGCGAAGGATTTTAGTCGCTGGACGTCTGGATCTGAAGTTATCAGAGAAACAAGCTGAGGAAATGTGAGACAGCTCAGCTCCCAGCTGCTGGAGACGTCCTGTCTTGTGTCACTGAAGAGTGTCGGCGAGTCTCTGATTGTTAACGTGAAACTGTTTTATTCAGTGTTTCTGCTGGTTTGAATCCCCTGGTGTGTTTGTTGTGGAGAGGAGGACGCCTCTGTGGATCGTTCAGCTGCTGGTGAAAACCTGCTGAACGTCTGCTTCATAAGTTATCAGAGACACAAAGGTAAACCGTCTCAGGTTCCAGCTGCTCAGAGACGCCTCGTGTCCTCCGTACAGCGACGCTCAAACTCTATAATCACCGGGTCTGTTTGATTTCCTGAACCACTGACACTGAAGGACTCTAAACCAGGGGGAGACAACAACTCCCATGATCCCACGCTGCTTCACGACGTCATCAAACGCCGTCTTTTGTTAATGTTTTGACTGAGAGACGTCTAGAGGCAGAAGTTACAGACTGTGCTTTGAAATATCAAAATACAAATATAAGAAGTGAGTCGACATGATCAGATAGAAACATTCACTACATATCTGGTGTTTGTCTGCAGGGTCCCTGCAGCTTGTACACGGTCTCCAGCGTGGCGTTTGCTTTGATGAGGGAAACATGTAAAAATAAAAATGGAAATGATCTCATGACGCAAATTAATTTCTGCTTGCATGTTGCAGGTTTGGTGAAAACGGTCCCAGATTAATTGAAATGAACTGAAACAGCATTTATTAATTTTTCACTTCCTGTCTGGAAGAGCGCACAGCTCACACACACACAAAGAACAGCCACTTCCATTCAGACGCCGCAGGTCTGTTGAGTCAGGGTGATGTCAGGGTGATGTCAGGGTGATGTCAGGGTGATGTCATAGTGTTAGGCAATAATGTGCTCGGCACAGTAACATGTCAATGAAGAAATAGTTTTCCCACTTTGGTGTGGAAGAACGTGACTGGTCTGCACAGAGCTCTGACCTCAAACACATCCAACACGTTTGGGCTGAACTGGAGCGCCGACCGCGAGCCAGACCCACGCCAACGCTGCAGCCGGACCCACCAGCTGGTGGAGAGTCTGAAACCGGAGCGGTGGAGGCTGTCCACATACTTTTGGCCACGTGATGTACATTGGAAGAGGGAGGGATATGGGGATATCTTTAAGCTCTGACGCAAACATAGTGGTGAGCGTGAACGAGCTCCACCTGACGCTTTCCACCTGTTCGCACTTCCGACTCAACCGTCCTCCTACTTTAACGAGTTTCCGCACGACCGTTTCCCGCCCTCCTGGCGTTTGTTGAGAGGTCGAGGGGTTGCCAACCCAGATGACCGGCGAGGCCCACCAGAGCAGGTGTTTGGCCATATTGGCGCGGCTGTTAATTACCCACAGTCAACCCCCCCCTCACCCCACCCCCTTGCAACAACACAGGCACCGTGCGAGCACCATATTGCCGCCATATCGTCATGACAACACATCAAACAGATACGGCGGGGCCAGGAGTGTGGACTCGAGCCTGTGGTGGTGAATTTTCATGATGATGATTATGAATAGAGGGGGAAATAATTACAGCGCCGCACTCGCCAAAACCTACTCCATCTGTGTGTGTGTGTGTGTGTGTGTGTGTGTGTGTGTGTGTGTGTGTGTGTGTGTGTGTGTGAGTGAGTGAGTGAGTGAGTGAGTGAGTGAGTGAGAGAGCTTTGTGGTGAGCGCCACGCGATTCCATTCCAGATGAAATGGGATAGCAACACAATTATCTAAAGTCCAATTCTTTGAGGCCTATTGTGTCTGTAAACTGAGCCTGAGCAAAGGATTAATGTGTCTGTGGGGTTTAGAGAGGAGGGAAGGAGGGATGAAGAGGAGGGATGGAGGGATGGAGTGGTGGGCGAGGGAGGAGGAGGAGGAGGAGGAGGGTGGGGGGCAGTGGTGAGCTGTTGCTTCATCTCTCTGGTGAATAGACTCTAAGCTCCAACCATCAGCGAGGTGGAGAGAGGCAACAGAGAGACGAGGGAGGAGGGTGAGAAAAATCAGATCTGGAGGCAGCAAGAGCGAAAGGAGGAGAGGGACAGAAAGAGAAGAAGAAGAAGAAAACAGACGAGAACAAAAAGAAAAAGCCCATTTATACTGTCAGACATAATGAATGTAGCAAACATAACGAGTATTAACCACACCGCCCACCCGGAGAGAGGAGGGAGGAGAGGATGAGAGGAGGGAGGGCCGGCAAGAGAGACAAAGGGAACGAGAGACATACAGACAAAGAGAAACAGAGAGAGGGAGAGAGCGGGGGAATCAAAGCCATCCCGGCCGTCACCACGGTAACATATTGGCAAAACGCTGGCCGGTCCTCCCAGGATGCTCCGCTCCCCTCGTCTGGTACAATTCACCATCCAGTGACGAAATGACGAGCAACGGCCCGAATCTCCAGCCGAGAGAGTTCAGATCTCAGAGAGCGCAGACAACCGGAGAACAGGAGCAGTTCAGGTAGCGACTGGACTTCCAGCGGGAGGCCGACACTGCAGCATCTGGAACAGCTGGAGGAGTCACAGAGGCAGAATGACAGCAAAGCATCTGCAGCAGGAACTGGACTGGTAGTGCAGCAGCGGCGGCGGTGGCGGCGGCAGTAACGAAGCTGGAGCTGGTCAGTACAGTCAGTGGCAGCAGATGGATTAGCAATAATGCTAATAGTAGCAATGTTAGCACCAAAGCACGAGGACTAGTGGATGTAGTTACTGGCAGCAGCAGCAGTGGTTGTAGTAACAGCCTTCAGTAATCAGAGTCACACCATCAGTAGAGGCAAATGTGTGGGGCCCTCAAGGGCAAAGGGGCCCCCCACTGGCCCCTCATATTGGCACATTTTGCAATGACAACTATAAACCCCCTGAAAAGCTTCCCACAGAGACACTGTACAGCCCCCCCCCCCAAACAAACCCAAGTGGAACATCTCTAAATGGTGAGGTTTATACTGAAAGTCTGCACGCGAGGCGTTTAGGGGACGTCTGTAAATTGTAGTATCTGCCTGCCTATCTGCATGTGGGTCTCAGTTTGGGTGCAATTGTCTGCATGTCTATATTATATTATTATAATATAATATTATTATTATATTATATTATTATTACTTTAAACAAGTTTATGTGTAAAATCCATTATTATGTTTGTCCTCTCTGGTTTGGATGCTTTAGGAATAAATGTTATTTGTATTATAATCATGAAACTGAGATCTGTTTTCCCCCGTGAGTTTGATCTCAACACAGACAGACAGAAGGGAAAAAGTGCAGCAGATTAAATGTCGTCATGTAATGTCCGTTAGCGTATTATTCCTGTTTCCTCATTAACATCATGCTCCTCTTCATGTGATAGATTTCCCTCTGATCCATTAACACATGAAGACACTTGCCAGCGGAGCGACGCCTCGCATGTCCGTTTAATGAGTTGGTGAGGGTCACCTGAACCGGGAGGTGACGAGAACCTCTGCAGGATGTGGATTCAACAAAAAAAGAAGAAGCTTTGCCTAAAGTCAGAGTTTTGACAAACCCAGACTCCGTATATATATATTTACCTATAACAGGAGAACAGATTCTTCTTAGTATTTGTAGGCAGCCCCCTTTGGCTTTCTAGAAATCAATCACACCTCTGCCGCCTCCCCTGCCCAAAACAAAACACAAAACTTTTCCATCCATACTTTTCCATCCGACATGACACCCTCAGGCTGCTGTAACTCTGCTGGTTTGATGTTTTTTTTTTTTTTTTCATTGCACAACAATAGCAACCTGCCTCTCTGTCGAATCAAACCCACAATGCACCTGCTGTAAGTCAGACCTCAGCGCGTTCACACAGACGAGCCTGGGGGGACGCAACATTTTGTTCCTGTGCGATCGGTGTGCGGCTGAAGGACGCTCAATCCAGGAAAATAAATACATGAAATGAAACTTTAGAAATGATCAAAATAATGATTTTACTGAGGATCCTCTAATTACAGTGGATGAAAACCATGATCTGTGTGAACAAAAGCCAAACCTGCGTCATAAAGGACTGAACAGAGCGTGTAGTGATCAGTCATTGTGAATCCAAATGTCACTAAATTAAACCTTTATGAAACAGATTTCTGACAATATCTCTGAAGCCCATTGATCGCGGATCTGAAAGTGAAAATGTGAAGAATTTGTGCGATTAAATTTCTCACAACAACAATGATGATTCAATTCNATTTGTTTGTGCCCGCCTCCTTTTGGGGGGGGGGGGGGGGGGGGGGGGTCTCTGTCTCCACATGCAGCTGCAGTGAAAGGTGTCAGTTTTATGTCACATGGTTGTATGATGTCACTATGACATCAACAGGTCTTATGTTCCGTCTGTTTCTGCTGGGACACGCAGCCAGTGTGTTCCCGCCCTCGGCGTCAGTCGCACTGACAGCAGCAGGAGTAAAGTGGGGTAGTAACTGCAGTAGCAGCGGTATATTAGTAGATGTACAGTTTATCTTTTATATTGCACCTGATTTTTTTTTAAGCCATTTTTCTCAGTTTGGGTGCAATTGTCTGCATGTCTATATTATATTATTATAATATAATATTATTATTATATTATATTATTATTACTTTAAACAAGTTTATGTGTAAAATCCATTATTATGTTTGTCCTCTCTGGTTTGGATGCTTTAGGAATAAATGTTATTTGTATTATAATCATGAAACTGAGATCTGTTTTCCCCCGTGAGTTTGATCTCAACACAGACAGACAGAAGGGAAAAAGTGCAGCAGATTAAATGTCGTCATGTAATGTCCGTTAGCGTATTATTCCTGTTTCCTCATTAACATCATGCTCCTCTTCATGTGATAGATTTCCCTCTGATCCATTAACACATGAAGACACTTGCCAGCGGAGCGACGCCTTGCATGTCCGTTTAATGAGTTGGTGAGGGTCACCTGAACCGGGAGGTGACGAGAACCTCTGCAGGATGTGGATTCAACAAAAAAAGAAGAAGCTTTGCCTAAAGTCAGAGTTTTGACAAACCCAGACTCCGTATATATATATTTACCTATAACAGGAGAACAGATTCTTCTTAGTATTTGTAGGCAGCCCCCTTTGGCTTTCTAGAAATCAATCACACCTCTGCCGCCTCCCCTGCCCAAAACAAAACACAAAACTTTTCCATCCATACTTTTCCATCCGACATGACACCCTCAGGCTGCTGTAACTCTGCTGGTTTGATGTTTTTTTTTTTTTTTTCATTGCACAACAATAGCAACCTGCCTCTCTGTCGAATCAAACCCACAATGCACCTGCTGTAAGTCAGACCTCAGCGCGTTCACACAGACGAGCCTGGGGGGACGCAATATTTTGTTCCTGTGCGATCGGTGTGCGGCTGAAGGACGCTCAATCCAGGAAAATAAATACATGAAATGAAACTTTAGAAATGATCAAAATAATGATTTTACTGAGGATCCTCTAATTACAGTGGATGAAAACCATGATCTGTGTGAACAAAAGCCAAACCTGCGTCATAAAGGACTGAACAGAGCGTGTAGTGATCAGTCATTGTGAATCCAAATGTCACTAAATTAAACCTTTATGAAACAGATTTCTGACAATATCTCTGAAGCCCATTGATCGCGGATCTGAAAGTGAAAATGTGAAGAATTTGTGCGATTAAATTTCTCACAACAACAATGATGATTCAATTCTACACTCATCTGACTTCTAGGCAGAATGTGTTGGAAATAATATCTGTGCTGCAGACTGAAAACCTTGGGAAGGCAAACACACAATGATGAGTTTCACCTACAGGGTGTTAGAGGAAGATGATGATGATGATGATGATGTTTTTATTTGTTACATTGTTGTATATGAGTGAAGAGTAGAAAGAAGGTGACCTGTTACCTTCATGTTTACAGGTGATGTTAACCTGTGATGATGATTTAAAGTAAGAGTCAGTGAGTCACTTTTCCCTCTGTTTTGTCACGTTAAACAAACATATTTAATTTCCTTTTACTTCAGCTGTGAAACACTTTCTGATCTCAACCAGATTTTCTGAATGTAAAACTTGACATCTATGTATTTAAAAAATTTGGATTTTTGATTTGGATGTTGCACTTGACGATATTGAGATTTTCAATTAATTCTTCAACCTTAATGTAAACTTGTATTTGTATAATTTATAATTATCTTCTACTTTTAGCTCTAAATGACTGAAATCAGCGCTTATTGTTATTATTTTGATGTATTTATTTATAGCAGGATTACACAGAAAGTGAAAGTGAACCGGTTTGAACCTGGTGGAGGGATGGACCCTGGTCCAGGGAAGAACCCGATACATTTTGGGTGGATCCGGACCATTTACTATAAATTTGAATATTTTTCTTAAGCCTGGTGTTTGTTGTTTTTGACATTGGCCTTGGAGGTCTGCGCTCTCGAGAGCTCTTCTAGTTTCGTATTTTGACTCAAGTGGTCTTTTTTTTTTTTCTTCTTCTGAATTACATTATTTTCAGTCACAGTCTGAGCCTCTGCCGCCCTCAGGAGATACAGCCACTAATCTCAGGGTTGGCAGTTTGAGCCTCCTCCTCTCCACATGTAAAAGTGTCCTTGAGCAAGACAATGGACCCCGGCTGCTCAGGTGGTCAGTACCTCACAGTGTGTGAGTGTGTGTGAATGAGAGGCACATTGTGAAGCGCTACATGAATTATGTTCATTTATAACACAAGGACTTATTAAGAAGATATTACATGATAACTTACACTTACGATGTCATAATTATTAGGTGTGAATAAGAATTTGGTTTCTATTATTTCCACTGTTTAAACTTGTTTGTATTTTTCTTGGTCGTGAACACTCACTCATCACTGTAATGAAAAGATGGAACTACATATACCTGATCCACAGGTGGTCTGTATCCAGCCTGACCACACAGACAGACAGGTGTGCAGACAGACAGGTGTGCAGGTAGCTGTCGCCCTGTTTGCTGTGAGTCAGTTATGTCTGCGGAGCTGCAGTCGAAGAATGAAGGGCGGCGTCCCGCTGTCTTCGAAGAGAGCGGGATCAAAGACTGCAGCGGGGAGCAAGCTCTTTAAATGACACGGAGAGCAAGGCAGCATTCACATCAGACAATAATCCTCTGCCAAATAAACCCTGTGAGCAGAAATCAATGAAGACATGATGTCTCATTCATCCTTTAACACCGCTAACAGTGACGACGCTCCGCCGGGCCGCTCCACAAAACACACCACCAAATTCAAAGACACGTTAAGACCGGGGCCTCTCGAAAACCCGCAGACTCTGCTGATGGTTTAGCTCCTCTTAGTGCCTTCAGGTCAGTGTGGGCTCCAGGAGAAGCGATGGTGGTTAACACAAATCACTGAGAAGCATCAGGCCTGAAACAAAGCTCGCTCACTCCCACCTTTGATTAGTTTGAATCGCTGTTCTGTGGGAGGATTTCTGTTTCGCTTCTGGCAAAAATAACGTTTACAAAAAGTCCTTCATTCTCAGTGCAGTTGAACTTTTAAAAATCCTTTTACTGTTATTATCACTAAAGCTCCATTTGGACTGGATTTATTTCTGTAGTGGAGATGAGAAGAGTTTAACATAACCTGCGCTGGTCTGTGATTTTCAGTGGTGCCTGAAGGTCGTGTTGGCCATGAACAGTCAACTTCACCAGCGATCACAGAGCAAGCAGGAACGAGGTGACGGACCAGCCTGCGAAATTAGTGCTCTGGTGGTTTTGCTGGACTGGGATGGAGCCAAATTCCCAGCCAGGATTTTTGTTTCACCCCCCCCCCCCGGTGAATTTAATCCTGTCTGGTAATGTTTCACTTCAATCCTGTCCGGAGCCACGTCCTTGTTTTGGTGTTTTTTTTAAAGTAGAGCTTTTATCTGAAGGGCTGTTTGTTCTTCTATCAGCTCAGTGTGCAGTTTGACTTTAGTGTGAAAATGTAAGTGAAAAATATTTTGACTGATCTGATCAATGGAAACATGCTAACACCAACATATTGGGAACCATTATGATGACAGAAAATTAAAGCCATCAGGAAAGTGAGGCCCTTTAAAAGCCTGTCAGAGGTGCTGTTTTAACGTCAACTATAGATGCATTAGGTCCTGCCACACACCCAAATAGAGCTTCATGCAATCACTACTTTCATATCCAGAATACTAAATTGACCTTGTGTGAGAGTTTCTGTCTGGACTGGTCAAATGAGACATAGCTTATTAATCAGTGAGCTTCAGGTGCACGTGATTTGAACTCTGTACGGAGTTAGGCTAGCTGCTTCCGGTTTTTGTGCTAAGCTAGGCTAATCGTGGCCTGGTTCCAGCTCTTCCTCATCTCACTCAAACAGAAAGCTCAAACATTTCCAAATCTGTTGATCTGTTTCTTGTTTTAAAGCTAATTTGCATTAATTTGCATATGTACATATAATACGCTTAGAAGAACTGTAAGGCCAAAATGCATTTATGAGACCTCATTTGAAAGGTAACATATTTTAGTTTCTGAAAATTTGCTTGTTTTGCATGTGATTACAACCCAACTTAAATTACATCAGCTCATACACGGTATTTATTTGTATTTTTCAGTCCTCACCTGTAAAATAAAAGGAAAAGAAAAAAAAGAAGTCACATTACATAACTACCAACAGGATACAGGCTACTTGAATGAAACAATGAAAAAGCTCCACAATACTTCAACAGCTTGTATAAAACTGCTCTGTGAAGCTTCAAGGCCTCTACGCCTAATAGTTTAGTTCAGTAGGTTCATTTATACTTTATAGTTCATTTTTTCACTGGCACCCATAAACCTCTCTGGAGGGAAAACTGGGAGAAATGTGCTTTAACTTTTTAAAGTATATTTTTTTCCCGCTTTTTATGCCACAGTAGAGAGAGACAGGAAGTGGGGAGGCAGAGAGAGGGGGAATGACACGCAGTAAAGGGCCGTCCGATGCGGGATTCGAACCGGGGCCGACTGCAGCGAGGACTGTGGCCTCTACTAATGGGGCGCCTGCTCGACCCACTGCGCCACTCGACGTCCCTGTGCTTTAACTTTTTAATGTGAAATAATAGAACACATACTGAAGCATTTCGATGCCTAAGGGACCGCTCAAAGCCTATTGGCCCTGCCCCTGAAGTGCCCACCCCCTAGTTTGCTCTGATTGGTCAGGGGAGACGTCTGTCTACAAGCTGAAACGCTGTAAAAAAAAACAGGCTTTTTCCGACGGAGAACACGTCATTACGTCTTACGCTCGGTAATGCTCACTGTCTTCCCCCCGACCCCCCCTCAAGGGAAATCTGATCCGATATTTACAGGAGGCCGCCATTTTGTTGCCAGAAAGTTAACAAACAACGAAAGACCGGGGAACACAACCGCAGAAGCGCGAAAACAGCCGCAGACCCGCGAAAACAGCAAAGATGGAGCCGGACAGAGAGAGAGGAGAAGTGAGGGAAGAGTTGCAGATACAAATCCTTGGTCATCTGCTTTGGACTTCTCATGAGGATATTCACGACCTGGGATACTTTTACAAGTTTTATATGTGATTTCTGTGATCTGTGGACCCTTACGGACTGAAGGAATACAAATATTGGAGGAATGGAGAGAGAATCAGAGTTCTACACATCTAAACGGTAGGCAGTCACCACTCTCCGCTGGTACACCATGCTGGTAGATATTAATAAATCATACTTATGTGCTTTTGTTTAGCGCAAAATGAACCGGATATTTGAATTCTACAGACTCTAACCTATATAAGGAGGTACAGCCTGTTTATACTGACAAACATTCAAGGGTTTACTCTGTCAGAACAGTTCAGAACCTTCTTCTGGGCCCTTACAGGGGGCAGCAGGCTGTATAAGGTTTAATAAAGTAATATCACAGGAGAGGGGGTGATGTTGTACTGTGATTGTACACAGGCTGTGATTCAGTCGTAGGTACGAAGTTCAGTGCTGATATTCAGTACATCACATAAACATTTTCCTGACCTGCACAGTGCACACTAGCTTGCTACACCTTACCTCAGGTGTGCACTTTAGCATCCAGACTTCTTCCCTTCATCCTCCTCTGAGGACCATACATCATTTAATTTGTAATATTTTCACAGTTTGTCATGATTTAAGATAGATAAGGACTGTTAATGTAACGCTGATGAACGGTTAAAAGAACACTTGTAAAGCGGAGTGATACATGTAGTTAAAAGTCCCTGTGCTGTTATTCTCTGTATCAACACTCATGGAATGACTCTCGTCCAATCAGATTACTTTGTCGGAACTAACTGTTGCATAATGACATCTAAAGCTCAGAAAACATCAACTTAATGTTTATAGTTTTATGTTAATTTGACATTATGTCCTTAAAGTAAAGAGTGACCAAACTGAAATGTTGCTCTGATGATGGCGCTGGGTTAAAAGTCAGACAGCCAACTTAAGTCGTTAAGGTTCATCCTCTGGTAATCACGAATATCCACAGCAAATTTCTGTTGTTGGATCAGCAAACAATCCCCAGGCAATGAAAATACAGAAAGAAGGCGGCCATGTTGATCTTTACAGATATTTATTGATCTCTGAGCTGCTGTGTGTCCAAGTTAATCAGAAAAAAAAGCTTGTTGTGTTTTTGTTGAGTTAAAACATCGTTGCAACGATCCCTGTGTGCAGAGTGGTTTTGAATTTTCATGCTGACATTCATTAATGTAAGGGGATTTCTGTGGCCTGGCCGCCCATGTATGACTGGTCACTATCATCAGATATTGCCTGCTGGCCATGAGTGAGCAAGGATTTAAAAAAAAAAAAAAGTGCCAACAACTATTTTGACAGAACTTTTAACAAGCAAATTTATGATCAGAGGAGTATAAACAGTCTGGAGTGGTTGTGGAGAGTGTGTCTAATGACGACGTGGTTGTCAGACTTTGTTGAGTCTCTTTCAGAGGCAGACGGCGACTCGTTCAGGGTTCTGTGAGAACAAAATATTTCTGTGGAGGGTCCTTGTGCTGTGTTTTAAAGATAAATAAATTCAGAAAATGCATAAGTGCTATTTCATCCTGTATGGATATTGATAGTCTTTTTTAAAAAAAAATCAATGCCATCTCGCTACTCTCCATTATAAATACTTCCTTTCACAAACTCATAATTAATGTTGGAACTGCAGAGTCTGAATAGGAGAGAAAATCAACAGTTTGTCACTTGTGAATGAATGAAAGAGTGGCAGCTGCTGTCTGCACTTTAGAAATTAATGACTCTTTTTTTTTCATCAAAACTGGACTTGGAATATCATCAATTTATTTATTTAAATCTAAGTACTTTTATTTGATGTTCTCTCAAAGGAAATGCTTTCTGTAATCACTTGAGATTTTTTCAAGTGTTCTCCATGACATGAGCCCTAGTCTTTTTATTTTTAAATGAAATTGAATGTCTTTCATACTGACATGTATTTTAGATGCAGGTATGTTCTACTGTATTAACTCATATTTGTGAAGTAATGAAGTAGATCATGGCTGCAGAACACCTGGATGTGTCGCTGTAAATAAAGTTTAAACAGGAACGTGGATACTGAATCATAAAATGGTGTTTACTCTGAGTTTCCGATTTCTTCATGTTACATTAGGACAGTTCCTCTTTAAAGATACACTCACACCATCTTTGGCTCAGAGGGAAAATCTTTGTGTTGTGTTTACAGCAACGTTGTTGTTGTTGTTGTTGTTGTTGTTGTAACTTCAGGGTGACATCAGCTCTGATTTGGATGAAGTCTGATTACACTGTTTTTCCGTCATGCACATACGACAGATTCGAACAGATTCGCTCCCAGACCTCAGGTGTATTTTTTTCTGCTCTGATTGTATTTTTCTGCGTTTCACTTGTGTAACTCCAGTGATTGTGAGTTGGACTCTGAGCGCTGCCAAAATGCAGGTGACCCCTGGTCGACACCGAGCTGCTCACGCTTTGGTTTCTGTGTAGACGTGGTGTGTGGCGCTGCCTCCAGTTATGTTCACAGCGTCTTCACGACCTTTCAGATTATCTCTAATGTCGGCTGCTAATTCTCCTCATTTCAGACCCATCCACTCGTCATCTGTCAGCCTGCTCACCTGCTCCTCATTCCCTCAGTATACTGTATACTCCTCCCTGACAGATTGTCTGCGCTGCCACTCCAGTCTGTGTTTGTATGGCAGCTCTTGATGATGATCCCTGCCTGTTGCTTTGAACTTTGTCTAATGGCACTGCAGTTTAACATTGCCTGCTCTGTTCCTGAGTGTTTCCTTTGAGTTCAAATGGCTGAAATGTTATAATAGTGATGAAAACTGGTGTTGCAGGTGTTTATTCTGCAAAAAATGGTTTATGATTTGAGTAAGAATACCTAGGAAATACAGTGACCTCAATTCCCAATATTCAACTGTACACTGATCTGTATGAAGTTCACGTTTAAGGCATCAGCACTAAACGCTGAACATCAATCTTTACTGCAAATGAGCTGCAGCAGAGCAGATTCACAGCAGCTGCTGCTTGTTAAAACAGAGTTCAAACAGACATTTGCAGTGTGTTTCATGCACTGACCACTCCGCTCACAGTTTCATTTATTGCAGTGTTTGGTGTTTCCTCATACGCACACAGGCTGCTCGTCGTTTCGTCTTAATCTGTGAGAGCGCTTCACAGCTTAGTTTTAATTGCCAGTTTGCTCTCTGGCTGCAGAAGAAGTGAGGAGCAACAGGCTGAATGTTCATTGACGTCCTTAAAGACACATGAAACAGAGGGGAGACCAAAGATCACTCGCATTACTCCGCCAGCAAAACGTCTCTTCTTCGAATTCTGAGCTTAGAACTCAAATCATAAGCTCAGAAAATGCACAAAGTGCAGCACAAAGATGCACCAAGACAAACAAACACAAAAGGGACCAAAAAACCAAAGCAGGAAGAGATGAGCGAGTGAAAGAATGGGGTCATAATAAAAATGTAATTTTCTCAACATGGGCTGTTACACGCTGCCATGTTGGGGGCAAATAGATGATGAGTTGTTCTAGTATACAATTATAGGCACACTGTGTATTGTCACATCAAGGTAACATTTGTTTGTCATTAGTTTAACTCATTGTCAAATTTAATTAAATTTTATTACATAGTAATCATAGAAACACAGTCCTACAGGTTTATTTTTTTATAAACCACTTTTAATTATTTCAGCTTCTTTTCTGAGAAATCATGTTTTATCATTTTGACATGGTGGACACGTCTAAATACAAGTCCATTTTTGTTTTTATTTCATAAATCACATATATCTACATAACATATATAGAGAATACGCAGGGATCATCAGCACCTTCCAGTACCCATGAGCCTCAGCTGCTGTTATGGCTAAGTTTCAAGTCAGAGGTGTGAATCAGACTGGCAGAGAAATTATAATGTTTCCTCGTTGGGGAAAAAAATGTGAAGCCATAATTGAAAAATGAAAAGATCCAAAAATGAATTTAATTTCAATTGAATTAAAATTTATTTGTACAGCACCAAATCTTAACATACATTATCTCAAGGCTCTTTACAGGGTCAAGACATGACAATATTATAGAGAGAAACCCAACAGTTCAAATTGTCAAATTTAATTGTTGTTGTTGTTGTTGTTGTTGTTGATGATACCAGCTGTGACAGTGTGGCTGCTGTTTTCACCTCGTGAGACGGTGTGAGTTTGTCTGTCATCGTGGCAAAATGTGGCGCTAGAGACACTTTCAGTAGCGGGAACCACCACAGAGGTAGTTTTGTACTTTGGTAGCTGTTTATACTGTCTGTCTGTCTGCCTGTCTGTCTGTCTGTCTGATGTGACAGCATCACAACCAGCATGATGCAGCCACAAAACTTTACAGGTGAGGTTCAGATCAAAATGAAGATGAGTGTGGTCCAACCCGTGAGCCCTGACCTCTCCTGGGTCGGCGTGTCAACATGTTGACGGGCGTCACTGTAAGACGGTGTCTAGTTGTCGTCGCTCTGCAGTCGTTGTGTTAAGCCACTGTAGGACAAGATGACATAATTAATGACATAATTAAAGGAACAGTGTGTAGGATTTAGTGACACCTAACCATAACTCAGGAAAAGGAGACCATTCGCGATTGAGTTTTGTCGGTTTTTATCTATTTTGTGCATAACTGCGATGGGAACACGGCTGGTGTTCGTTTTGTCCGCTCTCGGCTACTGTAGAAACGTGTGGGTGGAACAGGCCTCATTCTAAACTGACAAAAACACAATGATTCGTAGTTTCAGGTGATTATACACTAATGAAAAAATATTTCTGCCATTTCTGCCAATAGATCACACACACTGGCCCTTTAAGAGCATTTATGTCTCATGTATTAAGTTCAGGTTGAACAAATACTCATGCTCATTTAGATTTTGCACCAATTTTCTCCAACGTTTACATTCAGAGACGGTCGGGAGTTTTTAGTCCTGAATCTTCATCCCATTTACAGCCCTTTGTAGACATTTAGGAACATATGAATCCTATAATTCTTTAATTAGTGCTGTTAATGTGGATAAAAATCAATCAAGTGAGGGATTCAGCAGCTGTTAGGAAACTTCAGATAATCAGAGGATGTGAAGCTGCTGAGATTAAAAAAAAAAAGTGCTTCAGGTGAAGGAATGTCTACAAAAGTTGAAAAGAGACTTAAAACTTGAGGAAAAATAACAATAAAAGAGGAACTAACTTTTGTCTTTGTGCTTTGTGACATCTTTTTTTTAAATGGATAAATTCAGGATGCTGCTGTTTCTGTTTTGAACAAAGCGGGTTGAGACCATTTTATCTCTTCACACACAGTTGTGTTTCCTCCACTGCAGACCAAGACCGCTTTTAACTTTTCAAGAGTGAGGTTTGACAAAAGGACAGCAGCTTTTAAATGCCGACAATAAAAATAAATAAAGGAAAAAAGAAAAATACCAGCATGGTGATGAGCGATAGAGCAGCTAATTGTGTCCTGGGAGATAAAGATGTAAAGACGCAGGGAAGAGAGAGAAGTAGAAACTCCCTCTTGGTTATCAGCCTCCTTCTGAAACGGTGGCTGGCTCGGAGTTTCTTCTAAAAAGGAAAAAAAGAAAAAAAGCTTGTTAAAGGGAAATAAGAAAGGTGTGAGGAGGCACAAAGGACGCTTATCCACCTTTCAGTGAGCTGACAAAAGGAAGAAAATCTCAGCTCCGGCTAATTACAACCGAGGTGATGAAAGAGACCGAGGGAGAGAGAAAAGAAAGAAAATCCCTCCTTTCTCTCACCTGAGAGGACAAGGAGAGGTCAACAGCCCCCCCACCTCACTGAAACTAAATCCGGAGGAGGGGGAGACGGGGGAGGGAGAGGGGGAGGTTGATTTGATGGACGTGGAGGTGATTAGCGGACGCTCGTCTTCATCGTCTCGATGCCACAGAATGAAAGGAACTGAAACTGTCAAATGAAAGCAAAGTGCCCTCGGAGCTTTACAGTCTGTTCTTCCCTCTGAAAGATCCGACTGTCACTCACTTCATTCAAGCTGCTCCACAGCGATTTAACCTTGTGAGGGTTTTTTTTTTGACTTTGAGATATTCGACACAAATAAAGGCTGAAGATAGAGGAGGAGGGAAGTGGGAGCAGATCCAGGCAGGTTTTCCTTTCTGAAATCGTGGCATCTGGGATCGTTTCCAAGTATCTGATGTCTTTATGTCTTGGCATGAAGCTGCGTTTAGTGATTAATAGAAGTTGTTGTGTATGTGTGTGTGTGTTTTTTTTTAAGGAGTAATGTGTGCATTGCTTCCGTTTTTTCTGTTCGGCTCTGACGCACTCGAAAACCCCCAAAATCATAGTTCACATTGATTTGTTTTTAATAGACTGAGCAGCAGCCAAAAAAATTAAAATACATCTTCATTCAAACTACAGCACACAGATAATCACTCAATCAATCAATCAATCAGTCTGTCCACCAAACTTTAGTTATATCGTAGTATTTAAGCAATAATATGTTGATAAGTTGATTTACTGAAAATGTATAAACATCTGTTTTATAATTATTGATTAATCATTACTTGTGAAGTTAGGTTGCTTTTATATTATACATTGAATCATCTATACACTGCAAGACAGACAACAACAGTTTGGAAAATTTAGATTTCTTTTGTTTTTTTTGTCTTTTAGCTTTTTCTGACTCTTTATACACAAAATAATGACTTGATTAATCCGAAAAACAATCAACAGATTTGATAATATAAATAATTGTGATTGCAGCTCTAATATCAAAATAAAAAGGAAAAACTATACAAGCAGTGAAACAATCACGGCTCACGCACATAAAGGTTGACAAAATAATCATAAAATATAACGAAATAAACACAAAAAAATGTTTAAAAATCCAGGGACACCATGTAGATATTAAGTCACATAAAGGTACCTTCTGGAGTTCTCACAAAAATATTAGAATATTTTAAACCCTGCATTATTTAATTCTAGCTGTCTTCTTTTTCCTTGCTTTTGTTGGCACGTTGATTTTTTTTTTTCTTTTCTTGTTTGTTTTTGGCGCATTGATGCCACCAACTGTAGCTCAGTGAAATGGTGTGAAAGCATTGGCAGGAGTGTGCATGTTGCTCGTCTGTGTGTTCTCATTCACGTGCGCATAAAAACTCCTGGTGCTACAAGTGCTGAAAAACTCCATAGGGTCGATTTTAAAGGTTTGAGTGTCAACTGCGAATGTTTGCGACGAGGCAGCAGCGCAGAAAATAATGTACACTGGCGACACGCTGGGCTCCTACAACATGATCCGCGTGCTGTCGTTTTGTATTTATTTCCTGTAGTAAATGAGTGTAAATGTCTAAATAGCTTTGGATCATTATCTGGCTTTTGTCAGCTCTCTGTTCCTGATTGTGCGGACACTAACCAACAGAAAGTACAGAAGGTCAAAGTTGAAGCAGCAGTTGTTTCTGGAAACTGATGGATGTATGATGAGTGCCAATGTCATCTCGCAGTTACTCAGAGACTCTTTGAACCAGACCAACCAAACTTTCACATATTAAACTTACACCTGTCCACTAACGACCCACACCATTTAGACATCATTACATACGACAGATCGTTCACTATATGTATTTGAATGGAAGAATTCAGATGTTGCAACTGACCCCAACCCTGAGGTTAAAGAATACATAAAATTTCACTGATTAACTTTTGCTTTTTATCTCAACAAGCATAGTTTTCTGAACATATGCACAGTTTGACAATGATATTATAGTATTATTTATTTATTTAATAATATTTATCAATGAACAGCTATTGAGTTTTGTTTTGCATAGAACTCCTTGAGGCCAAACGGGCACAATTTATCAGTTTTGTTGCTTATGATGAACAGAACAGGCAAATATTATGAAACAATGAGAGGTTAATAAAATAATTACCTAAATACTTTGTTTTTCCTCTTGCATGAAAACATGTGGTCTGTTTTCATTTGACCGCTCAGACAGTAACATTAACTTGTTGCAACCGTCTTCATCCTGTCAGCCATGACAGAACTGACTGAGCATGTGCAGAATGAGTGTCATCACTCTAGCATGTTTCTGATTGGAGGAATAAGACCTGTTGTGACCGTCCCCAGTCTCGGTTTGGGTGATCATTTTGCTCTTGGCTGTTGTTTCTCCTCCAGATAAATCTGATCAGTGGGTTGTTTCCACTTGTTTGGTCACTTGACGACTCTATTTCTCATTCAGTACGGTTTTATTTCACACTCTAACTCGGTGAGCAAGATGTTATTGGTTTATATCATTGATAGAAATGATGCACTATGAGTTATCCTCTAGCCATATCAGAGCCACATTGAGCAGTTAGAAAACAGCAAGCATGCAGGAAAGAAAGCAGCAGCAATAACAGCCCACACTCAGACATATATAACAGACCTCAGTCTACCTGTCGCTGTCGGCGGGTGGAGACAGCAGTGGCGCTCAGCGCTGACAAAAGGATGAGTGGGAAGAGGAAGAGCTGTTGGAGGCTGGAGTTCAGCCGCTTCGTCATCACAGAGACCACGGAGGAGAGACTCTCCACGCTGTGAGCTGTTATGACTAAGAGACCATCGTGAGGGGAAATTTGGGGAGTCGAGAATGCTGGAAAGGCTTCGCCCCCCCCCCTTCAGCTGGTAGACAAACACACAGTCTGTCTGAATGACTGTAAATAAACAGAGACCTTCAGCACTTCCACGCTCCACTTCTCCTCTTTTCAAGAGCCGGTGGCCAATGTCATCGCTCATCTGTGAATATGGCGACTTTGTCAGAGCCACCACCTGTATTTTCTCTCCACAGAGAGATCAGGGGTCTTTCAAACTACCTATTAGCCCAATGTCACCAGTGCACACAGGATTTTCTGCCTTTCTTTTATTTCTTTATTGAAGGGGAGAGGCAGCAGCTGATGGCTACTTGACTTTCAGCTGTATGAAACGTTAAAGAACAAACACTGAAATGAGCTCCATGTGTTCTTTGCTCATATGTATATATATATATATATATATATGTATATATATTGTGCATGTTTCTGCCCAAGACCAACAGAAACAGCCTTTTTAGAAGGCCTGTTGCGTTATGTTGTAGTTTAGGTGATCATTCTTATCTATTGTTAACGTTTTACTCTCCAAATTAGAATTAGGGCCGACTACACAAAGTCAACTATAAGACGCTGTGGTTGTATGGAGTCCAAAAGGCCGGGCGCAGAGTATGTAAAGAACTTCATTTTTAATCAACAGTGAAGGAAAAATTCAAGTTTGAAAGAAAAATAATACAAAGTCCACAATCTGAATTTTGATTAAATTATCAGGTTTATGAAACTCCCAATGAAAATTTCAAAAATTTGTTTGTTCATTGATTCAGGTCTGATGTTTCTGCTCATTGACGGCTGTTTTCACTGATTGGAGAAGCAGTCGACCAATCAGGGCTTTGTAGTTTGGTATTAAAAATGTGCTAACTAGCTATCGTTAGCGTCGCTAGCATCGTTAGCATTGACACGTTTTGCTAGCCAGTTGGGAATCAGTGGAATATGTTTGAGCTCTTGTGTCGGTCCAGTCGCACCACAGCAGATTTAATGTTGTCTTACTGTCTCATTAGCTAACTTAGTCAGCTAATGTAATATGTTAGCTAGCTAGCTAACGATAGCTCTCTCTCTCTCTCTCATATCATAATTCATAATTGATCATTAAGATCACATGTTGACTGGGCTTCTCTGTTTGATACACGCTAATGGACTTGAACGTTTTGCATCATTTTGTCTTTCGGTTTCTATGGTTACATTGTGTGTGTGTATGTGTGTGTGTGTGCGCGCTTATTTTAGGGGTAGTAGTATTAGTAATTGTAGTAATAGTAGATTTATTTGATATGTGACTTGTATACAGGTACACAGAGTGATGAAATGTTTATTTTCAGGTAGAATAAAGTGATGAATAACAACAGTAAAAAAATAAATAATAATAATTTAGATTAATAATACAATAAATTAATAATGTATTAAGCCAATTCAGCATTCTGATGCATGGTGGTAGAAGTTGAAAAATTGCCCGGGCCCCTGGCCCTCCAGCATCCTCTGCACGTCCCTGCTGCAATCCATCAGATAGTTGTTGACATATTCAAATGAAACACAAAAATGTCAACCTGCTGGTGGCACCACGTGAAAAGTCAGTGGATCACCACAGTCATCACAATCTGTCGCCTGGAAGCCACGAATGTCTGCACCAAATTTCACCTCAGTCCATCCAGAAATTGCAGACTAACATCCCTAAAGCCACGTCGCTTCCCCGGCACTAAATTCTTCATGTTCTCTGAGTGAGAGTCACAGCAGCTGCCGAACAACTTGAATTACACAGTGCTGAATAACGTATCCCTCCGCCCAGCTCTGCTGCCTGCAGCCACACATTCAAAGGTCAGAGTCAACAACATGCACTTCAATGCTCCTCAACACCACACAGGCTGTTTTCTTCTCTCTCTGCTCTGACGGTAAAGGAAGCTGCTGCAGGTGATGTCACATGACTTGGCAACAACGACAACATTCAACAGTCCCAATTACTAACATCACACAGGCACACACACGCACACACACACACACACACACACACACACACACACACACAATCACAATCATACACCTATTGAAGTTCCATTTTGTCAAGTTCATTGATGTGCCAGATGAAGTGCGACGTCCGCTGAGAGTTAAATCCTGGGACAGCCAATCAGCACATCAGCTCCTAATTTAATTAATAACTCCTCAGTCTAATTAGCAGACGGCGAGCTGGGAGGGGGGAAAAAAACAGCTGCAGTCACCTGAGCTTCTCCACTCCCTCCCAATCCCTGAAAAGATGAAAACGACAAGATGAGTCTCCAGGGGTGGTGGCGAGGGATGTGTTGAGAGAGGTGTGTGTGTGTGTGTGTGTGTGTGTGTGTGTGTGTGTGTGTGTGTGTGTGTGTGTGTGTGTGTGAGGCGTAGGGAGGTGCTGATCAACTGTAAATCCTCAGGGTGTAACGTGTTTTTGCCAACAGCAGGAAAGCTACTGCCGTGTTATCTTGCTGGCAGTGGGAACGTGAAAAGAAAATGGCGTTTGGGTTACCGTTGGGATTTCATTGACAAGTTGTGGAGCAGCGGCAGTGGCGGTGGCGGCGGGGCTTGTCGACGCTCGCCGTATGGTTGTGTAAGTAATTAAAAGTGATTGACTTGGTCCTCTCACATTCAGAGGTGATAATATCATCAGGGTGTGGAGATAAAAACATCAGCGCAGGGGGACACATCTCCACAGCTGGGCCTGAGGTCAAGGGTCAGATTTAATTTGTTTTTTTCTGTCTTTATGAGACAGAAAAAACAAACAAACAAACAAAAAAAAACAAAAAAACAACTCTGTAAAGGGCTCATCTCGCACATCTGCACCAGATGTTCACACTCCAAACTCCCTTGATGTTTCTAATAGCTCTAACCTTATACTATCAAAATAAATACACAGAAAGACAGAGAGAGGACGGGCTGAGACAAAACCAAGCTGCTGCTGCAACAACCAGACAAGAAGTCACTACACTGCATTCACAAAGTATTCACACCCCCTCACTTTGTTCACATTTTGTTATGTTACTGCTGTTAATGTTTAAATTCATTACTCCCTCATTATTCTACACTGTGTAACACCAAAACAGAATCACAGAAAGGTTGAAGCACCTCCGGCAGTGATTACAGCCTCCGGTCTTTTTGGGTTTGATGCGACAAGCTTTGCACATCTGGGGCCAGATGTATAAAACTCTGTGTAGATTCATGACTCAAACGATACCAGAAGTATGCGTACGTACTCTTTTTGTTAAAATTATAAAGCCGTGCGTTCACATGTGCATGAGCCTCATTTCCACTTCCACAATTAGCCATAAATGGATGAAGACAAGTTGTCAGACACAGAGAAGAAAGATAATGAAGAAGAACAATTTCACAGATTGCGAAACTGAGGCGCTTACACATGGGAGACAAAAACCTGCATCAGTTTACTTTAGTCCCAATAAATGAAGTTCAGAGTAAAACTGGACTTTACATTTGTTGTGGTTGTACTATAGTCTTAATGAGGCTCCAGAGGCTCTAACACTGATATTAAAAATAGTATGAAACCGTTTACAGAAGGATGAGAGTAAACGATGATTAAGGAAGCATTTTAATTATTCCATTAATTATTTCTGTTTGTGAATTGTAAAATTGTTATTGCTGTGTAAACGGCAAAACTTGTACTGATTCACTTAGCTGACCTGCGGCTGCGGCGTAATACAGTGTGCTGCCTAGGTGCTTGTGCGTAGGAATACGGCAGTTCAGCGGTTGAAAAATGTAGTGCCAAAGGAAAGTGCTCACAAGTTTTCACAGGAAGATAAAGAGCTGAAAATATTCTACATGCTTCATTTAAACAGATGTCGGATTGTTTAAGTGGGCGTTTTTAAAAGTGTATAAAACAGTTTTTTTCTGCTGTTTGCTGTGTGCCGGTGTTTCCTGCCGTCTCTCCTAACCGCCACCGTGCTTATCTGATTCTGCATCAGGTAATACACCGACTATGCATGACCACCTCATACAACCCCTCGTCAAATAACCCGAACTGTCCCTTTAAAAAGGAATCAGATCAACAAGCAGAACTGGACATGATCAAATTTCCAACGTCTGTCCCTTAATATCTGATATTATTCCCTTAATGTGAGAAAGGAGCCGAAAAAAAGAAAAAATGTCTAAAATGGAAAAGGTTCATACTCTGGGGAGGTTGAATGTGTCGGTAAATGTCATGTTTGTAATGCCACACAGTGTCCTGCGTTCTAGTGGAAATTAAAATGTAATGCTGGCACCGGAGAAAAGGTCAGGAGGTCATCAAAATTTCATCCTCTGGCTCTTAAGACTCAGACTCCGCCACCAGGCAGCAGAATAAACCCAGGCTGACCCAGCAGGGCCCCTAATGTGCACATATTTTTCCAAGGAAGGAAGCAGCGCGTAGAGAAGAAAATCCTCCACAACAATAAAAAAGAAAAAGGTTGAGATTTTTGTTTGAGCTTCCAGTGAGTCTTTGCACTGTCTGCGCTGTGATAAAAACCCTCTGATGGCGGGAGGCCTCCGTCTGGCTTCCTGCTGAACAAACAGATAAATGAGAGCGAGCAGGAGATGGTGAAGTGCCCACCGTTCGCCTCCTCCGTCAAGTTGCTTGATGTCGCCTGAAGTGTAAAACAGACCCCAGTGACTCGCTGTTATGGAGACGGCAATGAAACCAGCGATGGCTCTCCTGACAAGCTCCTGCTTCAAAAGAAATCTCTCCTTCCCTCTCTCTGCGTCCCTTTCTCTCTACCTCTCTCCACTTCCTGGTCGCTCTCTATTTCTCCATATGCATGTGAGAGTGAGAGTACAGGTGAAGTGGGAAACGCTTGAAAGGAAATTGAAATATAACAAAGCTGGCGATTGTGGAAACGGCGAGGCAGAAGACGAATGTGCAGACCGAAGTGGCTGCCGCTCTGGATGATGATCATTACAGCTCCTCTGAAGGCTGATGGACTCTGTTAGTTCTGGTCTGCAGACCTGCAGCTAGCAGGCGCAGCGCTAACAGGACGCTAACAGGAGGCAGAGGGGACACACAACACGTGGAGAATAACCAGGCAGCATTGACCTCCAACCACAACAGCAACCACATAACCAGATCAGTACGGAGACGTGGTTTGACCTGAGGCCTGAAGCCGGTCTGAGTCATCGTCTGACAAAAGAAAGTTATTACACAGGGATTTTTATTCCTCCGCAGCGCTGACAGGGTTGTCTGTCCGTCCATTCGACCCATTCTTGTAAAGGTAATATCTCTACAACGACTTGCAGGAATCCCTTCAAAGTCACAGTGACCTCACAAAAATACAGTTTTGGCCTTTTGAATGCAATATCTCAGGAACTCTTCAAGGAAATACCTTCACATTTGGTACAAAACGTTCACTTGGACTTGACGAACTGATTAGATTTTAGTGGTCAAAGGTCAAAGTCAGTGTGACCCCACAAAACTCTTTTTAGCCATTGCTCAAAACTTCTCACAGCAGTTATGATAAAAATGTCAAACTAATGGTTCATATTTAATATGACTGGGTAAACAGGGATGTAACCTGAAGCTAGTCAATAAAATCAAACCCTATAAGGTCACATGAAACCTTATCTGCTCATGAAGTAACTACACAGACGTGTTAACAAGCAGCTCATAAAGCGACACACAGGAAAACACACACATGGAAGGACGGGGACGGTGTATTGTACAGTTTGTGCCTCAGAGCTTTCCTTAGCCAAATAGACTGGAGTCCAACACTTGATGAAAAATTCCTCCCAAAACAAACCAGAAGAAAAGTCATGGTTGACCAACCAAACAAATCCCTCCTGTTTACAATAAACAGGCTTTGTGTTTTCTGCGGTGATACTACAGTTGCCTCTTGTTGTTGGCGTCTGGCGCGTTGTTGGCAGGATGACTGTGTGTGGAACAGAGATGTCGGAGACGCAGAATTCAGCTCTTTAGAACAGGTGGAGTCTTTTTGCTCGTTGCCAGGGGGTTAGCGAGGTGATGTGATGGCCACACTGCAGAGAAGCAGCTCTTCCCTCTGTGTGTAGTGTCTGGCACCATATTGGTTTGATTTTCCTGCAGTTAGTTTGTTTAGAGTCGGTGTGACTGAGCCTGGACGGGGGAATGTGTTTAAACCTTCAGAAAGCCAAAGTCCTGACTTCACACTCGGGTTTAGTGCTGCTGTGTTAGCTTCTGTAAATCAATACAACCTCTCATTGAAGGTCTCTTTCTTAAAAAAAAAAAAAGAAAAAAAAAAAAGCACAAATACGCCAGTCAGACATTAGCTTTTTAGCTTTTGTCCACAAACCAGTCAAGAATAGTCTGAATAACACAATGGAGAGCCGTCTTTCTCTTCTTTGTTGTAGATTCTGTGTCTATTACTGCCTCCTTACAGTCAGCAAGAAATACAGAGCAGGGATTTCCAGCACAACTTCACCTGATTCCACGGCTCATGGAGGAGGGAAAAGGTCTGAAGAGGCCCAAACCTTTAGTAACAGCTGCCGTACGAAGAGCGACTTTACTGAGAGACCCAACACGTTCTCGACTCCTGGTCTTCATCGTGGTCTGCCGCGGTCAGCAGGATCACGTCACACCTGTAGCATTCGTGTGCTTCCTTGTTATGTGTCTGCAGGCTTTTATTGTGAAGGTGCTATGTAAATATACATTATCTACTGACTTGATCACTTGTGCACGTACTGATAGACCATGTGATATAAACACAGGAACAAGCTAATGAACACATCATTACAACATCATTTTCTGCGTTAGCACAACCTAAATGTAAAATACAGCTGTGAAATTTAGCTGAAGCTGTAATGAGGCTTAATCTTTTTTACACAGATCAAGTGTCTTCAAAGTTACAGTGTTTTTATAATTAAAGTGTTAGTGTCCTTCCACTGTGGCTCAGAAATCTAACAATGCACCATTTCATTATAAAGAGTTGGAAGATTCATTTTCATCAGTTTAATTAACCACTGAAGCTTCAGCTGGACTTTAGAAAACAGTTTTATACAGAAGGAGGACTGCGGACTTCTTGTCTCCTCTCTCTCTTTTATGGGAGGTGTATTGGTAAGAAAGGGACATTTAAATATGATATTATGATAGATATCAATCTATTCTATCAGTGTAGTGATTGAGGAGAGGAAGAAGTGGAAGCAGATTCAAGTTTTTGTTGAATAACTGTTATTAGGAAAAATCAATATCGCACCTATAAGCAGGTTTGTTGTGTGAAGATGAAGGGTGCAGATTAATGTGCATATTCATGTTTTACCTGTGTAGATGAACAAGAGACCAGGCAAGAGCACAGTGGGTCAAATGTCTGATTAATATGTGAGGTGTTTTTGACGCTGTCAGTCAGCGTCCTTCAACCCTGATGATGATGATGATGATGATGCAGTTTGTCTCATCTCCTAAATGGGGCATTTCAGGGAAAACTTCATGAGTTTCATCTTGGACTGTTTCCCGCGGGAAGGAAGATTTTTCATCTATAATATGAAATGATCGGCGTTATGTTCCCTCTCTGAGTGTGTGTGTGCTCGGTGCTCCTCTCCTGTAGCTGCTGCTGTCAATAAACCTCCAGCATGACAAACAAATCGCCTCCCGGGGAGAAGCAGCGATGGATGTTTCTGGCCGGCCGCTGTCATCAGTTCTGCTCCGCCGCCTGACAACGGCGACTGGAACAAATGGTGATGCTCCAAAGTGCGGACAAAGACTGGAGAGAGAGAAAAACATTTTATGGTCCGCTGCGTCCGACATGTTAGCCCTTTCCGGCCGCGGCGCCTGTCAATCTCATGCACAGGAAGTGGAAAATCAGGCGTTGGCCTTCCGACACCCCGAGCGCTTTGCGAGCTTCATAGAAAGGTTTCAATGAGAGGCGAGGGCGCTGCGGTCTGCAGGCAGCCAGACTGCTGAGGCGGCAGGAAAAAGGAGGCCAGCTGAGGAGGGATGCTGGAAGAACTCGACTCTGCCACCGCCGTCGCCTGAATCCGCTGACGGAGCAGTTCAAGGCTTTGAAATTAACGTTGATAAAGTAGGCTGAGCCGCCACCCCTCCCCTCACAGCACAAAGCCCCGTGTGCTAAATCACAGCAGGGCAGGCTCGCTCATCATCAGACTGAATGGGTGCAGTGCCCTACATGTTAAAAATACAGAGAAAGCTGCACGGCGGCCCCCAGAACGCCTGCCGACTGAGGCCGCAGGGAGACCGGGTCCTCATCCGCCAAAACGTCTGAAACCAGTGGGACCACAGACGCTGAGGAGCTGGAAACCAGTAATTTCCAAATTAACTAGTTACAAAAACTTTCTGAGCCCTCACTCCGGCTTTAACATCTTGACGCCATATTTTCCTCTGAAATTCAATTCAGAATCAATGTTGTGCAAAGTGCCAAGGAGGAGACACGAAGTTTGGCTTTTTAATTAGCTTTTTGGAGGAACAGGCTCTGTATGCTTTTGTAGAGATCAAAATGACTCAGGAACGTTGGATTGTTTGCTCTCCAGTTGGCAACAGAGACACAAACAGTGTAACACACACACTGACAACAAAGGCAGGAATGTCCACAATCAGGTTAGCTATGCCAAATGCGGAGGAAAACTTTTAATTAAACATTTTCCTGAACGAAGAATCAAAACGGAATAAAAACAACAAGAAAGAGGAAGGGAGCAGATTTACTCAGGGCCTTAGTTTAAAAAGCACAAAACCTTGGCATCATGGGTGCCTGAACTGTGTGGGCGTGTCCAAGCGCACCTGTTGTTTTGCTTCCTGTGGCTGCAGCAGTGCGAAGTAGAGTGCTGGCTGAAGGTAAAATACAAATCGGAGGGTGTGGTCATTAATCAATTAATTCGTAGCCAGTCACATCCAAGCTTCAACCTCCAGACTGAAACATGAAGCATCAACAGTGAAGAACCAGAAGCTGCAGTTCCTCTAATGACCACTAGAGTCTGGCTCCAACAGTGAGTCAGTCCCCATAGACTCCCATGTTAAAATGTCCAACTTTACAGCAGAAATAAACATGTTTACAGCCTGGTACAAAAAAATGTCCTCCTTCATGACACCTGTTTATATAAAACACCTGTTTACATTTTATTAAGGATTAAAGTTATGGAGGATTGAGGGGCGTGGCCTCTTTGAGTGACAGGGGGGGGAGTGTATCTTGACACAAACCGACATGAACTGAAGTCTTGGCTCCACACACGCCCCTCCTCTTTGACCATATTTGGATTAGCTGGAAGTTAGGGGGCAGAGTCAGACACTGCCAAGATGGTGATGGTGGAGCAGCTCACTCTGAGCTTTGAACACATCCGTCTGACAGTATTTGAAGTTGATTTCTACTCTTCTTATTCTCTGATTCTCTCTTTTTAAATCCTTTGCCAGACTGATGTTTCCTGTGTTACTGTAGAGGTCAAAGGTCGGGCCAGCACTGGCCCAGAGCCAGTGACACATCAGGACTGCCCCATTTGCCTCCCAGGCACCTGATCTGAGTGATTCATCATGTAAATGTGTTTTGCAGACTTTCTGCTGAGCAGGCAGAACATGATGTAAACTGGCACAGCCGACAGGTATTAATGACGTCAGGTGAGGCAGGACGGTCCATACATTACTGAACGTCTCACATGGGCGAAGTAAATAATCCGTCAGCTGTGTCTGGATTTATATGAGGAAACAAACTGAGTGACGGTTGAAGCAGGTCAATTTTTTGTTTTCACCGAAGCCTTGCCGCCTCATCAGCAATCAGGCCTCCAAACGAGGAGCTTCGATGAGCGCTGTGCGTTCACACAGTTTTCAGCTACTGTTGCAGCCTGTCTCCCATGGGGGCTAATAAAAGCAAGGGCGGGGGTTGCATAGTTGTGGAGGAGGGGTGGGGGATGTGTGCGCCCAGCAGGGGTAAACACGCCTTCGGGTGTGGGTGCACGTCGAGAGACACGACGTGACCTTTACAGCACCGGTTGATGAACGTCACCAGCTGAGAGTTTGCCCTTTTCCCACCTGTATCTGAAACCCTGCTGAAAATAATTATTTCCTCTCTCTCTCTCTCTCTCTCTCTCTCTCTGTCTCTCTCTCTCTCTCTCTCTCTCTCTCTGCATCGACCTGCAGCTTTCTGCTGAGCCATTAGTGTAATGAAAGAAAGAATAATTCAACTCAGTTATGCTGACGATACATTAGGAGACATTTACACTCTCTCACATTTATCAACAATCTGTTATAAGTCATGTTCTTTCAGCAGCTGCGGCAGAGCAACACTCGCTCTGAGAGGTTCGATCTCAGACCTCAGACCCTCTGACGGGATCTCAGAGGAGTGACCAGGTGTTCGCTCCCAGCAGCACGTCTCCGCACCTGTCTGTCTATTAAAAACACCTTCACAGACGTCTATTAGCTGGCTGTAACACCTGTTGTTTGGTTTGGCGAGTTCGCAGTGACAGAAACAAACGGAGCTGTGCGTCGTGGAGGCTGACAGGAACTGTATTCACTGGACGGTTTGATGACTATTATCCTGCATCATCAGCACTACACGGACCCAGAGAGGGAAACAAAAGATCATTCCAGTGACTGACAGCGAATCATGCAGCACTTCACTGCACCCAAGTCCTCATTAATCTTTTGGTGACACAGAGAAATAGGTGCTTTTGCGCCTTATTAATCAACACGACTAGAACTCACATAATGATGAATGAAAAACAGTCTCACGCCATAATACTTTGGGTATTATCGTGACTTTGTGTTCGCTTCATTTTGTTCACTTTTTATTGAATTTAATTCTCAAGGAAAATCCTGAACTCCCTGAAAAACACACAAATAAACAAACAATAACAAACACTGATAAGAGCACCTTTAATGGTGGCTTCAAGAGTCCAGCAGAATGTCTACACGCTCGCTGAGGTCACAGAGAGGAAGCTTATACTGAGACGCTGCTCATTCACTTTCAATGAGGTGACGCAGTGCGTTGCCAAACTGCATTATGGTTCCTTTGTTTGCAGTCGAAGTTAAAGATCAAAATTAAGTTTTTAACCTCATTATTATCCATGTGGTGTTTTTTATATAATACATGACCAAGTGTTTCCAGCTTGAACGGCAGTGAACCAACGACACTCATAAACAACAGATTCAGGGTTTCATACGTCACAGACCTAAGGAACCAATCCTGTCAACATGTGGGAACCGGTGGGCGGGGCTAAATAAACCTGAAACCTTGTCAGTACAGAGAGAGAGAGAGTTAGCATTAGCACAACCGCTAACACTGTTTCAACCACTGCCGGCTACAAGCTATCAAACAACATAAATAAATAAAAGATGCTAACTGTGCTAACTGTTCTGATCCGTCTGCTAGTTTCTGGTTCTGGTCTCAACAGACTCCTCCTCTGAGTCTGGGTCTGACTGAGTCTCAAACATGTGGCTGAGTCTCTCTGATGTTTCTTCCTCTCACTATCTTGATGCTCTCTGCTCTTTCACCTGTCCACCTGGAGCCAGCAGGTGGTGGGCGGGGCTCAAGGCCTGATCCAGATTTCTCAATCAGGAAGTGAGAGGAGATGTTCTTACAGCATCAATTTTCCATTTTTCTCTCTTACTTTTTATGTAGGAAAACCATAAGTCCAACTTTTCAAGCAGCAGTGCAGCCAATCAATTGTTGATTATTGATTATTGGGGAATCATCCTGTTCTCTATAAGCAGAGTTTATTTATGGATACGAGCTGGGGAAATCAAGCCTGGAGAGAGGCAGCTGAGGCAGTGTGGCGTCTGGTCGTGGAGTGTATTTCCCATGTAATTCCCTTTAGCGTTGCATCAACAGCTAGCATAGCATGTTATTGGACAAAATAGCATGTCTCTAGCCGTCTGTGTTGTGTGGCTGTTGTGTGACGATCACACCAGCACCAAGAGGCAAGCAAGCGTTAATGTACATGTTAGAGCTCCTTTAAAGGATAATGCTGCTTATATTTGATATTATTATGTATCCAGACCTTTATATATCTTCTTCCTCTGAGCCACACTGTTGGTGACATGTTCCTTCATTAGCATGAACACACACTGTAGTTTACTCATCAAATACTCACCACAGCACCAAGTGTGGATTAATCCGCTGCTGAAAATAGTCCCCAACAAATGCACTAATTCCTCCTGTGAGGAAGGTATTGAACTTTTTTTTTTAAAAAAAAAGAAACTATATATCTGTGAGGTGTTTTTAAAGATCCAGTCTTCAGTAGGAACCAATGGGCTCTGAGCCGAGCCGCAGCCAGAGGAGGGAAGTCAGGAACTCTGACTAAACTATCAGACTAACAGTTTTTTATCCCCTCACGGTATTTCTAGACAATAACAAACCCAGATCAACTAAATCTTTTATATATACTATTTGCACAATAGCTCATTTGTTCTTTAGTGTTCAGAGGAACGTCCACATCGACCGGGCAGCACCACAGAAGAAGCCGCTACCCGAGCCTTTGACTCAGGCAAGTTTATCACATAAAAGAGACTTTAATATCAACTGAGATAACACTGCAGCTGCTTGAGGCAGTTATCTACCCTGAAGACCTTCACTGACCACACCTTCACAGTTTATGAAGTGTCTTTTCATTGGCTGTTGTGTCCTGCATCATCACCTCCCACAGTTCTCTTTGTCAAACACACTATGATCTGTTTCTGGCTGCTCCATTACAAAAATCCCTGCTGGCATCTCCGCACCTCGGCATCCGACCAGAGGTTCAATCTGCCTGAACACACACACACACACACACACCTCCTCCCAATTGAAATCCAGCTGCCACGCATCAGTGATGGGCAGGTCAGCCGCGGCAACTGCAATGAAGGACAACATCATTAAGCTCGATATCAGCAGCAGCGAAGCAAACAGCCTGTCCACTGTCATCAGGGTGATGCATTGGCACTCGGCGCCAAGAGGACATTTTAATTGTGTCCAAACACGTACACACACACACACACTCTGACATGCAAACACACACACACACACACCCCTCCCAGGACCGCTGTGTGTGTGATGCTGCAGTTCGGTGGTTTGCAGAATAAACCTTCCCGTTGTTTAACGACGCTGCTGTTGCTCTTTTTTTATTTTTTTTATTCTTTTTATGCTATCGAGCGCTCAGTCACAAACACAACACATGTTGTCTGAGTTCAGTTCTGTGGTGACCTTGTGCATGTAAACCTTCCCGTGGTGCATTTGGTGGGCTGAATGGAGCCAACTGATTTTAAACAGAGTGAGGGAAGAGTCTGAATGTCCTCTGTGCAACAGTAGAGAAAAAAATTAGTTCATCTCGTCAACCAGGTGTCTGAAGAACCCAGAGTGTCATGTGACCGTCCTAAAATTATGATTATAGGAAGATAAGTCAAAGAAAAGTTTGATGTTTTCACATCTGACAGGCTGGAAACGGATAACGTTTGGTAACGTCACTGGACATATTAAATTCTGATACGGATTTAATCCACAGGCGAGAACAGGAAGTGATTTGGAGGAGGTTGAGAATGAAATAATATATTTTTAGTATTTTGTTTTCCATTCATGATCTTTGAGTTGGGACATTACTGAAAACATCTGGCAGACATCGCAGTCTGTTTGTCATAGCAGATAATTACCAGTTACGCTGCATGTAAACACTTTTGACTTCGCTCAGTTTTTCTTGCCATTAACGAATGAAAGCGTTGTATGTCTTAGTTGTTAAATTTATATCTTTCCTTTTAACTCTTCCTGTCGCTAACCCGGTATCCATTTTGATTCTCCAGTTTTTACCATGTAACCTTTTAGCGCGCAATCGGACTGAGATAGCAAAAAAGTGTACGATACCTTACCTTGCCTTAATACAAGCAGAAAAAATTAAAAACATCATTTATATTTTAGTTTCTTATATAATTCAACCTTTTACCAAATTATACAGTTTTGTAAATGCTTGGTTTGGCTCACTTGTAATACCCTCACCGACCCACAGGCTGGGAACGTAACAGAACGGCAAGATATGTATTTAAATATTAAGTATTTACATAAGATTCTCATTATTTAGGCTATTTAACGACTTCACAATAGACAGTAGTATCATGCATGTGTGGTAACCTCGCTTTAATCTTCCATTGTCATCCCTTCAGTTGGTTTGAGAGTTTGTTGTTGCTCGTTAAACACAAAACCAACAACAAAGTGATGAAGAAGGTTCTCCTCGAGTTTTACCATTGAAGCTTAATGTAAACTTTGTCCTGAGGATTTGAAAAGACGTAAGTTTGTCTGATAAATTCACAGAATCTGACCTGTAGTTTTCAAGAAAATGGTCTCATTGATCACTGTGCAGGAAAAACTGTGCGCACACACCTGTGATACAGCGGCAGGTAAAAGTTGAAGCAGGAAATGTCCATGTTAAATGTTAATAATGGATAGTTTCAGTCATAATAATGATTAAAAAAAAAGCTGTAACTAAATGGTGTAAAAAAACAAAATCACACTGTAATACAACGATGTCTGGTTTTAGAATCAACACTGAGTCAAATAGTGATTATAAAATAGCAGAAATAAAATGCTAATGTAAACACATTTGACCGAAACACGGCTCCTCCTCGCCGCAGGCCAGTGAGTGAAATATTTCAGCATTTTGTTTGTTTTAACAGATAATTTCAGTTATTTTCCCCCACGTCGTTCTCATCTGCATATCATACTGAAACAACAGCAGACCTCCGTCCTTACAACAGCCACTGACAATGATCCATTATTACACAGAATAAAACAAGAGCAGGGCGTAAAAATAAGCATAATATCAGCACTGTTTGTGAAGATTGCATGGCTTTATGTAAAAAATGGTGCCATTATTTCCCCGGCCTTCTTCAAAAACAAAAGAATAAATATGTCCATTTTCCCAACTTTAGTCCCATTTCATGCTGTTCTCTTGCTTTTCATTTCACGCTCTGATTCAGCCTATTTATAGATGAGACGGAGGAGGGAGGCAGGAGGCCATTACTGACAGGAACTAACCTGAGTGTGTGTGTGTGTGTGTGTGTGTGTGTGTGCGTCATTCATTCTGATGTAGACTTAGACTCTGCTTTGTGTATCGTTGCAGCACTTTTCCCCCACAAATTCCAATATGACTGCAGTCAAACGCAACTCGGATTTGAATGTTAAAAGAAATACTCTGGCATTTTTAGGAAATGTTGTTTCTTCTTCTTCTTCTCTTTCACCCAGAATCAGACGAGAGGATGGATATGATGAGTTTGATCTCCGGTGCAGGTTCGGGAGGTTTCTGACATGTTTAGCCGAGCGCAGTGCGAAGACTGGAAACAGAGGGTGTCATGGTTTGGCTGATTTTTTGTTTTATTTTGTATTACTTCCCTTGTGTGTCTTGCGGGTATTTTACTTCCTGTGTTTGTCATGTGTTTCCCTCCTTGTTGACCGTCTGCCCCGCCCTCACGTGTTTCACCTGTCTTTAATCAGCCTCACCTCCCGTGTGTCTCTTTAGTCTCTGGGCTCCTTTGTCTTTGTCGTCGGTTTGTCTTCTTTTACTCTGTGGAACTTTAGTTTGGCTTTTTGGTGTTTCCTTGCATCCCTTACTGCCACAGAGAAAATGAAAAGAAATACTCTGTCACATTTATATGTTGTATTTTATTTATTGAACATAGAAAATAGAAAAAATAGAAATATAAAAGAGACACACTGCGGCTCTAGCAGCCATTAGCATTGGATCTACAGCAGGAGAGACTGAGGACCAACCAAACCAAACTTTTTATTCAGATGTTGCAACTGACTCCAACCCTGCGACATAGGGTATTAAAAATGCATTAAGTTTCTCTAGTTTAGTTCTTTGTCTCAATAAGCGTAGTATTCTGAACATATGCTTTGTTTTACAGTAATATCATAGTATTATTTATTTATACCATAATATTATAGTATTATTTATATAGTTAATAATATTTATCAAAGAACAGTTGTTGAGTTTTACCTACCTCGAGACACATCAGGCACAATTGATCTATTTTCTGGCTCATGATGAACAAAACACTGTAAATACTGTATATTATAAAACCATGAGAGGCGAACAGAATCATTCCTGGGGCTAACTGAGCGTGTGCAGGATGAGTGTCGTCATTCCAGCACGTTTCTGATTGGAGGAATAAGACCAGTCTCCTCGACTCTCCTGTGAACAAAACCCAGCTGACTCTCGGGTAGATTAGGGAGTAGATTGTGAGCCAGGCAGTAACAGCATGTGCATCGACAACAACTAAAGCCTCGGTGTTATCTGAAGGTGTATCTTTTCACTCTCCATCTTTTTCCCAGATGTCTTCTGGAGGCGGGGGGGGGGGCTGAATGAACTGATGAGTGGGGCTGGACGTGTCCTATAGAGTGTCCTCTGGACACGTCGGAGGTGGTGAGTGAGAGGAGGATGATGGCCAATGTCCTCTTCCCGCCTCCTGCACGAGTCCATGTGTGACCTGGGCAGCTCCCTCAGCAACAGGCTGCTCCACCCACACAGAGCTTTTGTTCCTGCAGCAGTGAGACTGTTCAACAGCAGGCAGCACTGCAGCACTCACGCTCACGTCTGGAGCGCAGAGACGGCCTCACTGCATTATCACAATACGTCATTATGAGTATTATTATTATCACTGCTGTGTGGAATATCTGCTCACACTGAACTGCTGAGTCTGTCAACGGCACATCTCAGGTCTTAAACTTCTGGCTGCCGTTTGTTTGTTTGTTGTTTGTTTGTTTCGTTTGTATATAGTCCGTTGCGTGTTAAAATAAATTTCTTTATGTCCTTTTATATTGTGCTTTCATGTTGTTGTGTGCTGTTTGTTTTTAACTCGCTGCTGTGATGTTGAAATTTCCCTTTGAGGGATGAATGAAGCTTCATCTCATCTCTGTCCTCTCATCTGTCATGTCATCTTATCTCTCTCATCTCGTCTCATCTCTCATCTCATGTCTTCACATCTCATGTCATCTCATCTTTTATCTCATCTCAACCTTCTCATCTTGTCTCATGTCATCTCTTTCATCTCTTGAACCTGAGATGAACCTGTCCATCCTCTCATCTGATTCTGAGGAAGGCATCAAAGAAGAACAACTGATCTTAGTGAAGCACCGCAGAAGCGAGTAGGAGAGACATTATGTCGGCTTTTAGTACTTGGCATTTTTGATGCTACTATAGACAAACTCTGGTACCTCACAAGTATTGAGGTTCAATAACGGCCAAAGACGGCGTTTTTAGGATGTAGCAGCATTTATAGGTATTTTGTTTATAACTTGCTGCTTGTTTTTATGAGATCAACGTTTTATTTGTCTATTTCCAAAGTGACAGTTTCACTTTAAGTTCAGTCACAAATATTTAATATCAGAGAAAGTTTGAAACGAGTTTTCTCGGGTGATTTTTAAACTTACCTGATATAATGAACTGTGTCTGCAGCACTGGGTGCTATAACCCCCCCCCCGCAGGGTATCAGCCCCTTTCACTGCCCCGCCCAGACTAACCCTCCGACTCCAGCGCCCTGGGGCCAATCCCAGCTCCACCCTCCAACTTCACTTATCATCTCAGCCCTGCCAAAGCATATGGAGATCACTGCGGGGTATGGGCAAAAATTTAAAGTAGGCGTGCGGTGCAAACGTAACCTTGGAGACGGCTGCAGCATCATTCCTTGTATATTTACTCTGAAATCTGCTGTCGACTTTGACTCCGGAGTTTTTTTTTTTTCCCTGTTAAATTAAATCTGGCTAATAGCGGTGGGTGGGGGATTTTTTTTTCTCCTCACGGTTTAAAAACCACCACACTTACTTCCTATTACACTTACAAATATTGAGCTCATGCATAATTTAACCCCCCGCCCACATGCAAAATGCTGCAATTGACTTCATTATTTATTTTAACGGCATTTCAATAATTTATGCCCGTGTGTATGAGAGCCATCAGAACAGACTGCTGCTCACTTAATTACCAGGCCTGCCAGCTCACTGAAGTTCTCTGGTATTAAACAGAGTCTTAGCCAGGATTAGACCTCACATACACACAAACAGACACATTATTTATTGCTTTCTAATGAGGAGGGAGTTCGCCCGGCTACCGCACACACTCTCCTCTGTGATTATTTAAAGTGAGAGCAGATGCGAGGCTCGTCACGCAGCATCTCGGATATCAGGTCGGGATTGGATGGGATGACCAACGCGCACGCTCAGATCGATATTGGATTAAGCTGTTATGTCCACTTAGAGCTGGTATAATAGGAATAATGGATTCCAGTGGGAGAGTGCTCTGATTTGCTCCGATTCAGGGGTGATTTATGGCCGCTGCTACTTTAAACGGGCTGCTTAAAAAATGAGACTTTTCATAATAAATACTTTCCAGAGTGCCGCAGATCAATTGTGCCGGGAGAATGATGAAGACAGATGGTTTTTCTGTGTATGGCTGACTCGTCGCCGCAGACTTATGTACTTTACCATCCCTGCTGCCTGGAAAAGAGGCCTCATGCAGGAGAAGATGGATTAAGTGGCTTTTTAGTTTGAGTGTTACTTAGAGACAAAAAAAAAGAAAGAAAGAAGAAATAGAGAAAAAGAAAATGGCTCTCGCTCTGGTTTGACTTTGGTCGTCTGACACAGCAGCGACTGTGCAGATGACATGAATGTGGTGTCAGATTTAAAGTGTGTGTGACCTCAGGGGAAAACAGGTAAAGAAAGGAAATTAAACAGTATAGCCTATCTCTCTCTCTCTAGTGACTGATGAGGAATAAAGAGGTGCCAGCTCTGTCTCCTAGAAATTAGCTTCACACAAAACGAATCTGCAGCAGCAAAGGAAACATAATTATGTTTGTAATTACTTTTTCTATTAACGTAATGAGCATACGTTGTTAATCTATGTATTTGGCAAGTCGCAAATATGTTGATACTGAATGTATCAGTGAAATGTTCACAGACGAGAGGTTTGTCTTCCGCCAAATTATCTGACGTCAAAAGATCCACGTGTAAATTCAACACAAAGCTTTTGCTTTCTGAAATCTGATGTTCGAAGAACCTCTGGAGGTGGTGTGAACTGTATTCTTATCAGGTATTGAAAAGGTGTAAATGTCTGTCCAAGATGAATGTGTCATATTTACTCCTCCACGTTTACCTCAGTATGTAATCTGTGCATATACACAGGCTGTGATGACAGCAGCTCAAACGTCTCTATTAAAGCTCCTCCAGTGTAAAGGTCTGTGTCCATGTGTAGTGTGATTATAGATCAGCTCTAGCTTCTATATTAATACTGTGAAAGTATCAAAGCCTCAGTCCACAGAGAAATGCACACAGCCTGTATTCAGAAACTGAGCCTTAAAACCAGCCGTCAGGACTTCTGGAACTTTGTGATGTCACAACAAAGCAGTCACCAAGCCCCGCCCACCTGGACCCTGGACCTCTGAGTGTTTTTACCTGAAATCTGATATATTTTTATTAGCTAGCTAAACTACGCTATCTTAACTGATATCGTTAAAACTGAACTGCTAAAGTGCAGAACTACAGACTAAAGATTCCCGCCCAGTCGACTCCCACTTCCTGTTTTGAGCGCACAAGTGTGTTCACACTGACACTATGGCAACATGGTCAACAAAACGTTCTGAGTGTAATCTCACTCTCAGCGGTCGCCATCTTGGCTACATAGCAGGAAGTGGAGGGGCCGCCAATGTATTTCCAAACTCGTGAAAATGGCGGCAGAAGAAGGCGCTGACGGCAGCCTAATTTCCATGTCACATGAGATAGCAGCGTTTGATTTGAGACAGCAGTGTACTATACAGTATACTATATACTATACATACTATATATAGTATACTGAGTACACAGAGTACTACGTGTGAGCGTACTGACTGAAGTGTCCTAGTACTGATGTGATGATACGCTGCACAGAATCTAAATGTATCCTTTATCTAAAGATATTAAATTTACATCTTATAGGAAAAGCATCACTTTAAAGAAGCTGAAATAATTGTAAATGATGTTCATGTGTACCACAATCAAATCCACACCACTAAAGCCCAGTCTCTCTCTCTCTCTCTCCCCAGAGTGAAGACCTGACCCACCCCCCATCGTTGCCTCATGAATAATCCCATTAAATGAATAAACGGAGAAGAAAAAAAGATCACTACAGCCTCCCATAATGGTTTGCCAAAATCTCGTTTTGAGACATCGAACCTCACTATTTATCCAAGAGTATGCCGTCGTGGGCGCACTGATGCGGCAGATTTAATTTATGGCGCGTTATTAGACATTATCAAGCCGGGGATCCTGCTGCTGAATAGGAAATAACAGCTGTCCCTTTTCTCTGAGCTGAGCGGCGCCGACCAGGACTGTGTCGCCCGCACTGATAAGATTGGCTCTGACTTTTTTTTTCTTTTTTTCTCTCTCTCTACCAACACCACATTGTCATTTAAGGACATTATATTTTCCTAATTTCTTTCCTTTGTCACTCCGGGCGCAGATGACATGTTCAGGTCTGAAGGATTTGGATGTTGCAGCACGCCAGGGCTTTTCAAATTGAGAGAGGCATCGCTCTCCCGGAGCGCATTTATCTCTGAATGTTGAATGAACCTTCACAAGTGCAACAGAAAATTCACGGTAACAAAAGATGCCTGCCACCGAAATGAGACGGCGAGCCACAGAGACAGAATTATATTGATAACTCACAGAATAAAGCAATTTCTTTTTTATCATAGTTTCATATTGCGCCCTGTGCAATGGCCCGTGAGGTAAATTTACTCTTGAAGCACTTCTCTGCAATATATAGTCCTCCTCTCCTCCTCTCCTCCTCTCCTCTCGCGCTGCCATATTTGCTCTCTAAAACCAGTCCTAATGTATCAATTGCTCTGATCTGGCTCTGCTGGAGTGTGAACAAACAAATTGGATTGTGCCCCCGTCCCCCAAATAGCTTTCCCCTTATCCACCCCCGCCTGGCCTACAGAAGCTGTTCACTACATATTTTCATGGAACATCTCAATCCAGGCAATTTCTCGAACACACACACACACACACACACACACAGTGAGACCTTTAAAACCATTTCCCAAGGTCAGAACAAATGGCCAGACTGTAGTGGCGTATAATGATAAAAGCACTCAGAGCGGCTGCTGCTAAAGTGCCTTTCCAAAAAAGACAAAATGGCCTCTCCATCCCCGCTGTGTGTCACTCCTTCAGTCTGCAGGGAGGCGGCGCACCAGGAGCGACGCCTGCGGACCCGTTTCATAACGCTCCCCTGCTTTTGTCTGGACACAATAAGCCGCCGCCTCGCGGGATGAAAGCGGGACGGCGTGGTTCTGAGCGTGTTTCTCCACCTCCGGAAAAGTGAAACCTTCATTCTCTGCTGTCGGGAAGCGGCGACGGAAACTTGAGCTGTTCGGGGGGTCAGGTATGATGTAACTCTCACACACACACACACACACACACACACCGAGGTGAGGACCCTCCCCCTCAGCCAAACCAACGCTCCGTTAAACCACCGTCCTCCTGATGGACGAACGCAGCGGTTTGTGTTCCACTTGTCTGCATCTGCAGCGCCGCTCTGTTCGCCGCATCTCATTACTCGTTTGTAACCTTCAAGCGGGCGGGAATGGGTCTGTTGTTGTGGTTTGTGATTGGTTGTTTTTCTTTCTCTGCACCGTATTGAAGACCGCTGAATTTCTTTAGTCGACACGTTCAGCAGTTTAATACGATGTATGATATAGTATTAGCTTAAAGTTCTCCAGCGCCGGGTCGTTATTGATCCAAATACAGGTCATTATTTGTCTCAGGAAAATATTCTTGTGTATTTTCTTTAACTGTTGTGAACCTTATGTTTTATATTAATGAAGCAGACCTACTTTATTAATTAAAACCTTTGTTTACACATAACACACGTGACCGCGCTACTTTAAGAAAGCTCTGCAGTGAACAGGAGTCTAATGACTAATGTCTCAGTGGTTTGACAACAGTCGGTCTGTTGTGTCTCATGTCTCTGTTCAGAGACTGTTGGGGGATCGAGCGTTGACCAGTTTAAAGACAGAGGTGTTGGATAGTTCTGTTTATCTTCATGGCTTCCACACTTGGACACCGTTACAGACTCTGGTTTCCACTGCGCAGCGGGCGAGTAGACGATGCACTTTCCTTGCATTTGGACCTTTTGAAGTGAACGTGAGGATTCACATGCAGAAACCATCAGATCTGGTGTTCCCCTCTTTATGAAACGGGTCGTGACATGAACCACAGCCGTCATCCATCTGGCTCGTAACCTGCAGCTCGCTCCGCTCTGTTTTTATCATCTTATACACCCAGATATCTCTAATATCTTCCATCTGCGTTTGTGTGCATGTATCCAATCACGTTCACACTTTATTTTTTATTATGAAAAAAGGGATTTTACATTAATTGAAATGTGAATTGTTCGGGGGTTTTGCCCACAGATCAATCAGTTCAACACACAGTAAATATTTTAATTTTAAAGGAGAGTGTCAGCGTTGCGGAGATGAATGACGAGATACTCGCCACACGCTGCACTACAGTGTCCATCATGCTTTGGGAGAAGTAAACAGGACGTTGCCGTGGAGGCAGCTGTTGATATTATTTACATTTTGATGAATCCGTGCGGTGAGACGTGATGCTGCACCAGCTGCTGCCGGTCCCACTTCACACTGTGACCAATAAGGTCCCAACAACAAACACCTGGGGTCACACACCCTGAAGTTTACACAGTTTATTGTGGATGGACATGAGACATTAGAGTAGATGACGTGTGCCGTGTGTCTGTGTGTTCTGGGCCTGAACTGTCAGAGCGGAGGTTTTAGAGACGGCGCTCGTTATTTCTGACGTGACTTCTGCTGTTAACGGTCAGGAAGGTGAGGACGTTATGTCACTATGTTCAACCTGCAGGAAACATCTTTCCAGCAGCTGTTTCGCCGCCTCGTGTCTCACTGTGTCTGGCGGCTGTTGGCGGTGGAGGGCAGCTCCTGAGAACTTTTTCCCTGGGAAGCAGTGGAGCAGTAAAGCTCTGCAAGAACGAGCTGCGCTGCAGAATCAGCTGATACTTCCCTGTAGGTTCACTATCAACCCCCCCCCCCCACAGAGACTTTTGGGAGCTGTTCCACAACCACCCACAATTTCATTTTCAAACTTTTTTTTTTTCCTACTGTGAGCATGGTCTTTCATTTCATTTGTGCAATGCATTGTGGGAGAAAAGCACTGTGGGAGGATTGTGTTCATTAACACGTATAATGTCTGATCTGAGGACAGTTTGTTTTATCACTTTTCCAAAGTAAACACGCGACGCAGGAATTCTCTTAACCACAGGTGGAGGCAAAACTGCAAGGTGCCCCGCGGGGGGGGGGGGGGTAAAGAAAGTTCACGGGGTCAATGAAGTCAAAAAGGAGGATTATTAAATTTCATGAAAATGATCATCCATCATCAGGCTCCTTTAGTAGCAACTTTAAAAACTTAAACAACAATCAATAACAGAAGAATTAAGGAAATAAAAGTGTAAATTTCACCTTGAAATTCGAGGCTGATCCCAAGAGGAAACATTTCAGTCTCAAACTTGTGACCGTGTTGGTTGCACTCGTGTGAACGGCGTGTGAATCCTGTACACGGGGTGCATTGGTGGCGGCGGTGGCGGCGGCCTTCAGGCTCCGCTGGCGGCCGCTGAACCAGATGAAGTCGGGACGAGTTGTTGACAAGCGAACACATCTGAGTTCATCATCTGCGTTTGCTCAGGCGGAGGCAGCAGAGGACCATTACCTGCCACAACACATCCATCACGCCATGACCCGGCCAAACAGTAAGCACCATATAATGACTTCCATTGATCCGTTCACTGACTCCTGTCCCCCCCACGCCCCCCACCCCCCCACCAACACACTCACACTCCTCTCCTCCATTTTGCTCTCTGCTGCTTCCATCCATCGCTCTGAAGGAGAAGAAGAAGAAGCCGTCAGAGAGCCTGCTCCGCCGCCAGCCGTGCGGGACGCCATGTCACAGCCTTAATCTAATTGCGGACACGTAAAGATTCACATTAAGACGCTCAATGAGGCTTGGCGTAACAATTCTCTTCACAAGCTTCCTGTATCATAAGTTACAGGAAAAGCCCGCTCCTGTGATTAAAGTAATTCATCATCTGGGCCGTTATTAAAAGGCATCCTGTGACACGGCGAGTTATCTCGCATCTCTGCGCGGCGGCCGGCGCTCACAGCTCCGAGGCTGCTGGGAGCTCAGAGCAGCAGAGCACTTTACTACGACTCTGTACTTCACTGCAGAGGCTCTGAATCTCAGTTTCACTGCGTTTCAGAGGAAGAGATTTGTTCATTTTATCCCTTTACATTTACCTGAGCTGGGAGAGTCGAACGTTCTGGGTTTTACACTCGACATGAGAAGAATGACGATGTTGCCGAGATGTCAGCTTCTCAGGAGGAACCCTCAAACCAACACGATGTGGAGGTCAGCTCACGGTCATGTAGTTCAAATGTTTTAAACGCACAGTTGCTAACTTCTGCTCCTTCAATCAGAACGAGAACATCGTGAGGCAGTGTGGGATCATGGGAGTTGTTGTCTTCAGCTTCTCCTGGTTTGGATTCCTTCAGTGTCAGCGGTTCAGGAGGTTTTTACCAGCAGCTGAATGATCCTCAGAGGTTTCCTCCTCTCCGTTAGAGACACACCGGGGGATTAAAACCTGTAGAAACACAGAAAAAAGCAGTTTCACATTAAAGATCAGCGATTTACCGACACAGTTCAGCGGACACAGGACGTCTCCGGCTGCTTCAGCTTGTTTCTCTGATAACTTCAGATCCACACGTCCAGTGACTACAGTCCTTCATCTGCTTCGAATACAGAGCTTAAAAGGTGTAAAAAGTCCGTTTTTCTGCATCTGTCTGACAGGCAACCCAATGATCAAAATCACAGATTTCTCTGGTTCAAGAATCAATAGAAACATTTGGAATGATGTAAAAACACAACTCAACAACATATACAACACAGGTCTAGTTGTCTTTAGACATTTTAATGTGGAAAAGTTTCATATTAGAACTTTAATAAAAGGAAACTACATTGAAAATGGGTTCTTCACTGCGAGGCTTATTTTCTGTAGAGAGCAAACCGGTCACTTCGACCTGAGCAGTTTTATTTTTCTCTTAATCACCAGCAGGTTTGTGGGTTTTTTCCCCTCACAGCCTCTCCTACATCTCAGAATCACACACACCCACACACACACACACACACACACACACACACACACACACACACACACACACACACACACACACACGCGTGACGCAGAGCCTCTGTGGACTCAGTATCACGTGTGATCACGTTTCATACAAACAGCCTGGTACAAGAATTCTTCAAATGGAAGCCGACAATAGCAGGAACAAAAACATGTGCTCTTGAACACACTGCACGCACAGCGATGGAGGGAATGGTGGCCGTGACCCTGAGGTCATGGTGCGGCGGTGTGAATGACGCGGTTTGAAATGACACTTGAAATGTTTCATCATATTATTGAGATGAGCTGAGGAAGATGCACCGATCTTCCTCCTTGTTTACCATTTCACCCGCTCGAAATGGTTTCACATTAATGTCGCGAAAGCAGCTGAGCTGTGGCGGGAAACGCTGTGACCTCACCCTTTAATTCCGACGCTCAGATCTTACATCAGCGTTGCAGTTTTTCCCAAACTGAAACACTCGATTTCGTCTGGTGTCATCTTTGATGTGCGTCCCAACAAATAAGAGCAATTACTGTGAACCAAAACACACTGAGAAACGGACAGCAGCGCGAGCCGCGTCGCCATCCAACCCTCTTTCTTGGCAGATCGAAGCTCCGCCATGCGGCCGGCGCCGCGCTCCAAGTTAGAATAGGAGATTGGACGAGAAATGAAAAGCGCTCTGCCAGCCGACAAGACAGACGGACACAGTCGGGGTCTGGACGAGCTGTCAAGTACTTGGTGCTTCTTCATACGAGGAGATGCTTAATTTGACCCAGGAGAGAGCAGAGAAATTGATTTTAACTCTGTTAAATTAAGTCTACTGAGGGACTCGGGGGCACCGGTCTCATGGGTTCATTTTATCCCGATGTGGAGATGATGAGGAGCCGCGCTGCCAACGGCAACTTTGTCAAGAGTCTGCTGACATGCTGTACTCGCTCACTTTCTCACTCTCTAATTGCACACACACACACACACACTTAGACATTCACACAGTAAACTACAGCCTGTGTGTGAAGAGAAATCACGGCCAAGCCTCGACGTCACGCAGCTGAGGGAAGGAAACGTGGAGAAACCGTCAACAGCTGAGAAATCAGCGCTCAAGCATCCAAAGTAAAAAACGGTGGAAACGCTGATTTCTGATAATACTAAGAATTAATGTCGTCACATCAGCTGATGAAGGAAAGGGAAACGAGAAAAGGAATCAAAGGAGGAAGGAAATCACCATCATCAAGAAAAAGGAAATTATGGAGCAGTCGGGGCTTCGACAAAAGAAAGGATGAAAAAGAAGAATGAGGTGGATAATGAAAGAGGAACATGAACAAAGATAAAAATAAAAAAAAGTTTCAGAACAATTGAAGGAAAAAATGAATAAATAAAGAAGGAAGGAGAGAAGCCAAGATCAGGAGAGGAAGGAAGAAACAAAGGAATAAAGAAGAAATGTATCTAAGAAGGAAAAGATGGAGACAATAAGTGAGCAATCAAGAAGGAAGCAAAGAGGAAAGTTAAGATTCAAGAAATGGGGAGGAAAGGAAGAAAGAGGAGAAACAGTCTCTTGGGAAAGGAAGGAAAAAGAAAAATGACTGAAGAAATAAGCAAGGAAGCACAAAAAGGAGGGAGTGAAAGGGAAAAAGCAAAGATGGAAGGAAAGATGAGAAAACCAGGAAGGAAAGTGGAGACAAGAAGAGAAGGACTAAATAAAAAAGACGTGAGGAAAAAGAAAGACGTTGAAGGTAAAACAACTGAAAAGGGAGAAAAGAAGAATATTTCCCTGTGATGGAAGAAGGAAAGTAGAAGAACGACTGTTGAAAATAGACTCAGTTACTCTGCAGCTCTTCCTCTGGGAGGAGGAGGTGGATGAAGAAGAGGAGGAGGAGGCAGCGCCCCCTGTGGAGATGAGGCCCCGGCTCCAAATCAGCTGATTGGGATCAAAAGCACAATCCACACATACGCTCCACTAATGGGGCAAATCAGAGCCGAGGAGCGAGGAGGCAGCACGCCGGCAAAAACAACCGTGTGACGGACGCGGAGGGAGGATGGTAATCATGAGGTCCAGACGACAAGGACGTCGGAGCAGGAATTGGTCGGCTGTCGTCACTTAGAGCCATGCTAAATTGTGTTTTTAAGCTGGAAATGAGAAAAGTGTGTTTTTTTAATGTGTGAAATTGTTTGTGTTGTGACCTCCAGCGTGCACAGGCTCAGACAGCTGGGTCGAGTCAGGACGAGTTTGTCTCACGGAGAGATGAGGGCGAGCGCCGAGACGCTCAAATTAGACTTTTTCACATGTTTCACATGCAGGAGACACAACAACAGCAACACCTGTCCACTGTCGTTTACTTTATGTCTCATTTGACCTTTTGTTTTCAGCAAAATGGTCTCTTGAGATCAGAATCTCTTCCAGGAAAGCCACAACCAAGATGGCAGCAAAATGACATCTCAGGGACGACGCGCACCGAGGACGACGGGAGTGAAGAAGAGAAAAGAGGAGCAGGAAGCCGAGGTGAGCTCGTGTGTCATGTTTGTCAGACAGTTTGGTTTCTTTGGGACAAACAAAGTCATCTGATGACTGTAGTTTCCCTCTTTTAGGTCCTAGTTTTTGTTTTCTGGCACTTCCTGTCTGATTCAGTGAGATCGAAACGCAACACGTTCACCACATTAGCCTTACAGGGTGCTAACGTCCACGCTGTCCTCAAGTGGACAAAAAATCAAGATGGTGTGTCACCTCCAAGCAGCAACAACCAGGGCTGAACACTGAAGAACCAGAAGCTGCAGTTCCTCTAACGACCACTAGAGTCTGGCTCCAACAGTGAGTCAGTCCCCATAGACTCCCATGTTAAAATGTCCAACTTTACAGCAGAAATAAACATGTTTACAGCCTGGTACAAAAACTGTTTTGGTCTCTAGAGCTAATTTCCTCCTTCATGACACCTGTTTATATAACTCACCTGTTTACGTTTTGTTAAGGACTACAGTTATGGAGGATTGAGGGCGTGGCCTCTTTGAGTGACAGGTGGGTGAGCATATACTTGCCAAAAAACCGACATGCAACGAAATCTCGGCTCCACACAGGCCATGTGACCATGTTTGGATTATCTGGGAGTTAGGGGGCGGAGTCAGACACTGCCAAGATGGCGACAGTGGAGCAGCTCACTCTGAACTTCAGAAACCTGTGTGTGACGTCACAGAGGCGACGTCCATGTTTATTCACAGTCTATGGTCTCCTCATGCTTTCAGGTAGCATGTTAGCATGCTTCATCTACATTAACCTCAGTGTACAGCTGTGGCTGACAGGGATTTGATGCGTAGCATTATAGATATTAAATGTTGCTTAACATAAATAAAAGAACCATAAAAGATGAGATAAGAAAACCGTATAAAAACACAGATTATAAAACAGATAATATCGAATTAAAGTGCGAAGATTAAAAGATTAAATGAAGGCAAAGGAGAACAGAGAAGTTTTTTAGCTTCTTTTTAAAGCCAGTTCCCGTTCAGGCAGATTTGATCTCCACTGGGAGATCCACTGGTTCCAGCAGACGCAGCACAGAGGCTGGAAACCATTTCACCCTGTTTAGTTTTAACTCTCGGCTCCACTAACTTAGAGATCTTAGAGACATATTAGGTTCATATAGATGGAACAGTTCAGAAATGTATTTAGGGTCTGTGCTCAGGGGCCCATTTTCACATCATTTGCTAATGGATCAGTGTTGGACAAGTGAAAGTTTTGACCTGCTAGTGTTGCTAGTTGGAAACTCATAGGACAAAATCTAATCTAAACTTAAAAATAAAAAGAATTTGTATTTATATAAGATTCAAACTGCCTGTTCACAATAATAAATAGCTGATATAGAATGATGCTACATTTTGCATTGAGGTTGGAAGCAGCAGCAGCAGCTTCCTTCAGTGTGTCGTCGTCTTCTCGGGGAAGAAGAGGAAGGCGTCGACGGTGTTAATATTTATCCTGCTGAGGAAAGGGCAACAACACTCTGCAGAAGCTACAGATGACTTTAAAATGTCATTTTCTAGTTCACTGCCCTGTAACTCTGCCGCTGCTTTAAAGAAAAACAAATACCAGCATTTAAATCACAACCGCCTTAACACTCAGAAACACTCACAGCTGCAAAATGTCACAGAAACACAGAGGACACTTCAGATATTTACAGGATAATCCAGTCACAGCAGACCAGAAATGATGTTATGAAAAATTCAGCTGCACCGGACGATGATTTCTTCCTGGTTTGATAATTATTTCATAAAAATACATTTTCAACCTTTAATTAATCAAAGCTGTGACTGAATACACTCAAGATTCATCAGATTTTTAAATAAATTGTTATTTATTATTGCACTTTCCAAAGATTAAATAACATTTATAAATAATTAGGTCCCATAGTCAGATCACAGAGTGCATGTTTTAGCTGTTTGTAGCTAATGTCTAATGTGCAAATTTTTAAAGTTTTTATCATTTGAAAAGTACAAATAAAGTTTTATTAATCATCCAAGTGATGCAATGACAAGTTTACGAGTTTAAAATTTGATTTAAGCTTTAGAATAAAAGCAGTTAACGTCCATCGAATGGGGCTTTTATTTTGAAAAAAAGAGGAAAAAGGCCACAAAGTCTTCCTGTTGTTACTGCTGGTAGCAGGGCAGGATTACCAAGAGGACAACTGCCCCTCTGCCGCTGACCCCCAGGGGCTTTAAAATTCCCAGATTGACTGTGTGTCAGTTGATGTGTGGAATTGCAAATGTTTAGTGAAATACTGTCGATATTACTGAAAAAGAAAAAGACACGGGTGAGTTGGAGAGTCGATAGAAGCGCAGCTTTAATATTTGCCCTCCAACAGATTCATCCAGTGATAGGTGTCAGTTAGGCAGCGCTCATGTTCACAGACTCACATTAAAACTCTCTGTTATCAATATTCATGTTACACACATCCACATCCACTACACATGTATAATTTATTTAATTTATTGTATATATTTAACCAAAGTTCAACCGACAAGCGAACATCAGAATATCGAATCATACTTTGGTTTCTTTGCTGCAACTTCATTAAAGGGAATATTTATAATATTAGTTAGTTTCACTTTACATCAACAACTTTATGGTTTGAATTTTAACACTGAGAAATGCTTCTAATATTTAGTGTCCCTTCATGTAAATGTGGTGGACAAAATATTAGAAACACAAGTCAATATCAGTCAAGTGCACCACAAAATACAACCTGCACAATGACCACAAAAGCACTGTTTTGTTTTTGTTTGTGTTTGTTTGTTTTTCTATTTAAATATTTGTGGTATTTTGCTTATTTTTCCGTTCAGATTATTCGTCTCCTGAATTAAATCATTCGGCACTTCAAGGTGTATTATGTTCATGACAACAGGACATTGTTTGCGCAGACAGTTCTACTCTGAAATGAGTCCAACATAGAAGAAAGAAGCAACAGGTTAGCTAACGTTAGCATTTTACTGATACACTGAGGGGAAGAAAACCCAACTCTGAGTCCAGCTGCACCCTTTAGCAGGGATTTCTTTCTCGGTAATCCAGACCACTTTTGGCTCCACGGTCAGACTGGGAAAGAAATTCCACCTTGGACACTGATGGAGCCAGTAAATTCACTGGTGGAGCCGGCAAACTATAAAACAACTTTCTGGATGTTTTGACTGACCGGGATTTGAGCCGGTAGTCCTCCAGTCAACATGTATTCTGGTCTCATCTGTTTCTGTGTCTGAGGCTTTTATAGATGAAAACGCGGTTTCTTCTTCGGTGGAAGAAACTCTGGAAGTTCGCTTTCACCTGGACGTTGCACCTAGTCATCTCGTGTGTCTCTATAAACGTGGGGAGGGCCAATCGAATACCAAAACAAAGAACTCAGATTACATCACACACAGGGGGTGTGGTTTCTTTCTCTGCTCAGGGCGCCATTACTCCACTATATCTTTCCAAAATGGCTGTTTGCTGCTACGTTACATTTTAAAATCTAGTTTACAGAACATTTAATATAAATTGTACTTTATGCTTTTAAGTGTATTAGTGTTTAATTAGCATACTGTATTGAATGTTAACCTTCATCAGCAGGGAGATCTATGATCCTGCTGTTGTTGGTTTGGCTCCTGAAGCACTAAAGGAAGAGGGAGAGCTGTTCATGGTTCAAACAGATAATCGGCCACTGCTGGGAAACAGCAAAAGTCAGGAGTTTATATGTTCTAAAAGACAGAGAACATACAAATTATATCACATAAGAAAGTCCAGACTCGCTCCAAGCTGGTTATTCTTCACTTTCCCTCCTTGCAGCTCCGTTTGCAGAAGCACAGTCACATCTGTTCCCACATCACACCGTTATCACTGCTAATTGTGCTCCAGTCTCCATGGTGAGAGCTTCAGCAGCAGCAAGACTTTGGTGCTGTCTCACCTATCGAGCCTATTTATATCCACAGTGCACACATGCAGTCTGGTGGTCGTACTGTTCGTGGTCCAGGACTCCCAGGACGTCACGCTCCAGACAGCGGAGTCGCGGCGTCCCCGGTGCATGGCAGCTGAGTCCATCCTGTCACTCATCTCCTCACGCCGCCGGCCGGCCAGCCAGCATCTCTGAAGCTGAAAACGTCGTCCTGCTGTGACTGATGGGAAGTTCAGGGGGCTTATAATATCTCTGAGAAAACATTTCACTGGTCAAGCAGAATATGTCGTGCTGAACCAAAGCAAAGGGATTTCTGTTTGGTTGGAAATCCTTCCCCTTATTTTCCGGTAAATCAATGCCAACCTGCAGGATGTGATGGAGTGAAACCGACCGCAGAAACTGTAACACGCCAAGTTATCAGACTCCGAAATTAACATAATTTTCAGGTCTGGTCCCTTCACCTCCCCTGAAGGAACCGGATGATTTCAGCCCTTCACATACAGGCAGGAGATGTACAGGAGTTCATCGTCCATTATGAATTTAATTCACATTTAGACAAGATACTGGGATGTCCCTCCCTCCTCCCCTCCCCCCTGTCTGCTGCTCGTTCTGGAGCCAATAGGAAGAGAAGGAAATGGTTTGCACCTGAGTAGCTTTGGCCTCTCTATTTAACAGGCTTCATCTCTAACGTTACTCTCCTCCAGCCTCTACCTGCCGGTCTGGGTAAAGGTTTCCAGCTTTATGTACATAATTAACAGCAGTAGTTTAACTCCTGATTCTTCTTTTAGTGACGGAAATTGTAAAAATGTCCTTTTGTTGAACTGATAAAAGTTTCAGTTCAACTCAACTATTGGGTCATTGATGAAGGTTTGCTTGGATTAATTTGGGTCCATCAACACTGATCTCAACCCTTTAACTTTTCTGCAGTTGCTCAAAATCCCAAACCCAGATTTGATGAAATGATTATTATGATTGTAAGAAAAGATTTTTTTTTAAAAACAGACAAACCAGCCCTTTATCCTTTTCAGATAAAAATAGACAAAATAATTTCACCTTTAAGTCTGTTTATTGGCGCCTGTGAAGCTTGTGGTCATATTATATCATTGATTATGATTATTATGATTATTAATTTTGTTTTTATTATAATATGATCTTTATTAGCAGATAAGATTAACAGATGTTCTACAATTATCTACAATACCATGAAAACTGGAATCATGGGATTTGATCAAAAGCCCCCAGAACAGCTACTAAAGGGACCTTCAGGTGAGATTTGTACAAGTTCAAGGAAAAGATTTTGATAACAAAAGCAAATTTAGAAACGCATATACACATCTTTCACAACACATGTACAGTACAGCTCCCTGTGTAACCATAACTTTTGACTTTGCTATTTACATAAGAACAGATGAAACAAGTGGAGCATGTTAATCAGTGAGCTTCAAATGTGTTGGTAGCTGTATTTTTAAACTTCAGAAATTTCCAGTCTTTATGTTAAACTAGTCAGACCATATCTCATCTTTTTTAGTTTTTAGTTTTTTAATAACAAAAGCACAAAAGTATATTTTGTGTAAAATGTGGAATTATTCCTTCGAAAACAAATTCCAAATAGTATCTTTTTGGGGACTATTTTCAGTGGCGGATTAATCCACATTTGCTGCTCTAGTGAGTGTTTGGGTCAGCTGGGTGGATGTATGAACGAGTCAAAAGGAAACTAGAGTTGACATGAATGTGTTTTTATTTTTCAGAAAACATTCAGTGTCGGTTGTTGTTGAAAAGCTCAGCAGAAGTTCCTTTTTGAAAAGAGTCAAGACTGTGGCTTTCAGCTACAGACTGAAGGACGAGTACATACAGCAGGTTGATAGAATATATCTTTAATATATATTAAAACTGAGTCATAACGTGTTTTTCTTATTTTGTGTTTTGTGTCAGTGAATGTGCTGGTTACGGCAGTTTATCTCCTCTCCGAACACCGACACTGACGCAGACCTGAAGCATTTCTGCCTTTTGACTTCTCAGTGTTTTCCTTGATTCTCGTCTTTGCAGAGCTGAAGAGGACCAGAACAAAACGACAGAAAGCTAATGAAAAGACTCTGAATATGAAGAAAGGGGGTTGTTTTTGTGTGTAATAAAGAAAGAAGCAGTGAGAGGGAGCAGATGTTTCTGAGTGTGACTGAGATTCAGAGGAGGTGTGCTGTGCGTGGAGTCCGGAGGTGTGTATCAGGGTCATCTTCTTAGTTCTCCTTCATTTGAAAGAATGTTTTTATGCAGTTGCGAGATGTTTTGGTTTTTCTGTGCAGATGGTGATGAAAGGTTGAAGTGACGGGGACACGGGCCGATCAATGAAAAGCTACTGAGACAATCGAATAGTTGCACAGTGTAGAACAGAGCTTATCAGCCGGCGGGGTTGTCTTATAGTTTACAGACTATGAAAAAGCACACACCCTCATACCCAGAGTGTATTATCTTGTTGTTTCAGGCTCTTAGTCGCTGGAATAAAAAGCATGAGCTTCTTGACGGTTCAGACTGAGTCATGACGTGTTGGGACGGAGCCAGAGGAGAGAGGGGGGGTGACTGCTCATGTTTCAGTCTGTTTTCAGAAGTTACACCTTGAGGAAATCAAACCTAGTTTTTTTTAATACAATTTCTTACATTTATTAATTACTCCTGTGTGTTGGAACTTCCATTGTTTACATCCACCAATCACAAAGACATGTAAGACCACTCTGTGGTCCGACCGTCTCACAAAAATAAAGACATTTTATGACAAAACCATTAGACACTTTACCCCCAGGCTAGCTCAGGCCTAAGACCAATGTTACCATGGTAACAATCAATGACACCTGCACCGAGCAGCAGCACACAACAACAAAAAAACAGGAAAACATGACTCATAATTTGTGCTTTGCTAACGTTGTCATGGAGAGAGCAAAGGGAAGAGATTTTTTCTTTTATTGTTTCACTGAAACTAAAACGTCCTTTTAACTGTTGAATTCTTCCAGAAGACAAACATGTTCTGTTCTCATTCAGTATATTAAAAAAACAGTCTTAATTTACCCAGAATTCATTGTACCACAGTCTGGTTTAAGATAGTGAGGAACTAAAGTGCAACAGATGAATTCAGTTTGTTTCATAAAAGACACAGGAAGTGATGCAGCGTGTGATATCACATCACAGATATCTGTGTTCACAGCTGGTGTAACAGCTGAGTTAATTTACTATTAAACGTACCAAACATTTCCTGCTGCTACTGCTTTCAGATTAAAAGCAACCTGAGAAAACATGGGGTGGCTTTTATTCTGAAACTGAGTCTGTCCTGTAAAATAACGAGCCCACAGGTCGTCGGTGCAGCAGGTCATTGTGACCCATAGTTACGTTTTGTTGCTAGGCGACATCTAGGGGTCATAGTGTTTATGACAGGAGCAAGGGGTATTCATCAAAGTTAACCACGTTGTTATTACTGTAACCGTGACAACAAAGATCATCTAATGTTGAGGAATTACTTATTTTAACACGAATCACCATTTTTTCCTAAACCTAACTGAGCCGTGACCATTTATTATAGTAACCGCGGTGACGAAGGTACAGTACGCTGCTGTCGGTACAGTTTATTACTGTAACTATGACAACCAAGCCCCGGTACGCCTGGGCGCTGGTTCAGGAGACAGGTCGTATCAGAGGGGTTAGAACAAACGACCTGTGTGAAGAAATTCAATCGCTGATCAATGATGTTTGTCATTTCTGATTTTGGTCACATGGTGTGCTGATACCATGTGACCAAAATCAGAAATGACAAACATCATTGATCAGCGATATTGGTTTAAAGTATTGGAATAATGGGAGAAGACGGAGCAGCTGCAGTGAGCGACACGCCTCCGTCTCTTCAGCGTGATAACCAGCTCCTGTTTTCTTTTCTTTTTTCTTTTCGAAAAAAACAAAACAAAACAACTTGCATCATGTGCAACATGAAATCAGATCACGGTTGCAATTACTCCAGACCGGCTTCTTTATCAGCTGCTCAACGAGTGACGACGGCAAACACTCATCCAGCTTTTGTTGAAATAACAGGCAGAACATGGACTGATAGCACAGAGCTGTCTGACCGCCTGATGCAGGATCAGTGTAAAGCGTCCTCTCATGTTCACACAGAAGCACGTCTTCATCAGCGTGTTTATATTCAGGATCCATCCCAATAAGCACATTTCCAGTTATTTGGAAGCAGCTGCCTGTTCGTGTGTTGTGAAGACGGGAAGTGTGTAGACGATCTTTGGTTTCTCAGTCACGGGGAGCTGATTTAAATTCCTTAACGAATCTCTTGTCCTTTGCATCAGGAAATTCCTTCAACAGATTTCTTGGCCGCTCGGTGGCAGCAAAACCAGCTGTGAGCGCAACATCTGCCGTGTTATCAACTTGTGAGATTGGTTTGGCTGTATGTTAGCTAACAGAGACAGGATCATTCATTTGGAGTGGGATTCATGTCCATGTGATGGATCTAAGTCCAGCACTCACTCTCCTCTCAGCTGTGGTTTGGTCTTTTCATGAGTTACACTTTCCTCAGCAGCTTGTTACTAACTGTGTGTGTGTTCGGTGTGTTCAGTGGATTCTTCAGAGGTTGTTTGATGAAAACACTGAGACAGAAAGCGTACAGGAAATGTGCTGCGAAGCCAAAACGACAAGCTTAAAGATGCTAAACAGTCTGTACAGCTGTGTCACTTCTCTGTGTGTTCATCACAGGATACAGGTCAGTCAAACTCACAGTCTGTAACTTCTGCCTCTAAACGTCTCTCAGTCAAATCAATAATCAAAGACGGCGTTTGGTGACGTTGTGAAGTAGCGTGGGATCATGGGAGTTGTTGTCAGCTTCTCCTCGGTTTGGATTCCTTCAGTTTCAGTAGTCTAATGATCCACAGAGGTGTCCTCCTCTCCACAACAAACAGACCAGCTGATTATAACCAGTAAAAACACACGTTACAGTCACTTTAAAAGTCAGAGATTCACCGACGCTGTTCAGCGGACACAGGACCGGACGTCTCCGGCTGCTTCAGCTTGTTTCTCTGATAACTTCAGATCCAGACGTCCGACGACTAAAATCCTTCATCTGGTTCAAATACAGACTGAAAACCACCAAGTTGTAGAAAGTGAATCTTAAAAATGTCACTTAAAACTGGATAAAAGTCAATTCTGAGTTTCTGGCAGACGAACACAACACTGACACATGTTCATAGGAGATAAAACCTCATTGACAGGCGACCAAATGAAACATTACCATGATTAAAATCACAGATTTCTCTGGTTTGAGAATTGATGGAGACATTTGGGATAAGGTAAGAACATAACTCAACAACATATAGAATATAGGTCGAGTTCATTTTCGACATTTTAATGTGGAAAAGTTTCATATTAGAACGAGAAGTTCATCGTGTGAAGTTACTCCTTCGAACTGTTGAACCATGAGGCGGCGATTCAACAACTGAACCACATGGATTGAATGAAGAAATCCGTTATCTGTTACTCTGATGAAGACAAAACACTGAGACAGTAGCTGCAGACCTCATCCCTCCAGATACTATAAACTGCTGTATAGTATACCTTACTCTGTGCTTCACCTTTAAAATTGTTCAATGTATTTTGTCCGACCGTGTTCAAAGAGCCACCTGATGATGAGATACGTCAGTAACTCACAGCTGCGTGTCGTAATGTTCCCTCCAGAGCTGCTTGAGGCGTCACTGTCACTGTGGTTGTGCTTTTAGACTGAAAAGGATCAGAGCTGTGTCAGTTCGTCCAACTCCTCAGCTCCTCCGGTCGGCATGGTTGCTCTCATTTTGGAGAGTTGACCCAACTTGTCATTTCCTCTCTGGCAGACATGCGGCATATTAATATCCTCACTCTGCATTTGCCGGAGGATGATTACGAAGCTTACCTCTCAATCACGGGACGCTAATGACGGCGGCCAGGCGTGATCGGGTGATTGATAGGTGGCATTTAGCTGTGATGGAGCCCAATATACTCCGTCCTCTCACCAGAGGCCCGTGGGGAGGAGAGCGAACCACAACCTTTCAATAATCGAAAGCCTCTCGCCCGGTGAAAGGCTGATCCTTTTGTTCTAATTAACCTGTGAAATGAGTTCAGCGGCTCCCTCTCCATCCGCGGCGTAAACGCTCTAATAGTTTGTGAACGGCCGAGCGAGGAGAAGAATGCCAAGAGGTGGAAGGTCCGCCCGGCGATTTTCAACAGCTGCTCTCTGTCTCTGGTAGCATTAGCATCAGGAGAGAGGAAGACCGGCCGCCGTTTGATTCGAAGGGTATTAACTGAGAAATTAGACTCCTCAGAAGACAAAAGAACCCAGAGTCTTTCAGCAGCACGAGAGGTGATTAAACAAGAGTCACTTATTCATGAACTTCTGCTTTAACATACAGTATTTAAATGTTTCAGCAACTCGCCTCCTGATTGGACAATTATCTTGACTCATGATGAGTTTAATGTTTTTTAACCCTAGTATTTTTTCTGACACAGAGCCCACTCACTGAAGGTGACTAAACACAACCATGAAGTATTGTTATTATTCTAGAATAATAAGGGGGATATTTCATAGTTTGTTATATGGCTATGATGGAACAAACATATAGGACAAAAAGTAATTCACACATGAAGAAATGAAGGTTACAGCTTGTTCCCCTTCACTGTCACTGATGTTTGGGGTTAATTCTTCAACTACATGTTAAATCACTTAGGAAGAAATACACAGACTTACCTGGGATTTGAAAGGTGTAATCCTGTGTAAAACAAACTGTCAGAACCAATCACAGATAAAAAAAAAAGGTTTAACAGCTGCTGAGACCCAAACTGAAGTAACGTGTCATTTCCTGTGACTTCTATGTGGTAATTCTAGTTTTTTTTTAATTTAATTAGCAGATGAAAGTATTCATATCGTAATTGTGCGATGTTAAGTAGTTAGCATGTTGCATGAATTTTGTGCTAATTTCTGTAAGAGGCTGAGTTGAGTTCTTGAAAACTTTATGCAGATAACTTGAGTCCATCTGGTTTTGAGGCTCCCCCCATTTTATTTCAGAAGAATACACATGCACACAGACAGAAGCATCATCAGAGCAGCAGCTTTCTAAACCCTAAAATCCTACTAATCCTTGATAGTTTTGATATTCTAGTGTTTTCCTGCATCACCAAACCCCACTGAGCTTGTATCTATTCCTGCAGACGGGGGAAGCAGCGAAGGCCTCGTGGAAAAAGAAAAGAGGAGCGAGGAGGAGAAACAAAACAAATTCTCCGACATGATGCCTGAGGCAGAGAGGCTCTGCAGGCGGACCGGCTCACCTTCATCTTCCCGCCAAACTAAGGAAAGGATTTTCAAATGCCGTCAGAAGCAGAGGGCATCCCCGGTAACAGGAAAGAGGGCTGGCGGTGACGCTGTCAGTCAACATGCAATCCGAAGCGACTCATCTGTCCGCAAGTACAACTTTATATTTACACTCGGCGACTGTAGGAGCAATTGCGACAATATGTGTATGTGAGCCGAGATAACTTACTGTAGGTGTTGAAAACAAACACCCAAAAGAACTGCTGCATATTTACACAAGAGTGAAACCTCAGAAGTCCTGTTAACAACACAACTTTTAACAAGTCCAACAAATTAAATGACAAAATATTTTGTTTGTCCATGCTCCCAAGACCAAACACGAAACAACACCATCTCTTCTAAAAGAAATCTAAATCTCATGAAAAATAGTTCAGATCCAGGAGAATCATTCTGCAAATCAAGGCCCAGGTCTCGAGTCTCGCTCCCGGTCCTGAAGGGTTGACCTTCAGGCTGGACATGTTGTTATCTGAGATTTGTGCAGACTTAAAAATGATAATGACTGATTGGTGTTAAAGGCCCAGAAAACATTAAAACAAGACCATCCTACGTTTTTCCAGTCTGTTTCTGTTCTTGGTGACAGGAAGTGGAACCTGACCTGACGCGGTCTCTGCTGTTGTAGTTTGGACGTGTTGTTCACTCCGAAGCTTCTCTGCTCACCACAATCGCAAAGAGTGGTTATATGAGTGACCGTAAGCCCCGGCCCACAGGTTGGGAACCACGGCTCTAGAGACTGTTGCGTGTGAAAGATCAGCAGTTTGACAAACACTCAAACCAGCGTCACATTTTGTGTGTTTGATGTCAACATGAACTGAATCTGTTGTATTGCACTGCTGCCACAGGTGTTCCTAATAAAATGCTCTGTGAATGTATTTCATCTCTGCTAGGCGCTTTAAACACACACACACACACACACACACACAGATATATATATATAATCCGGTCCTTTCCAATCACTAATACCCAGCGCTGTCTCGTTAACATGCAGCTCTGCAGCAGGTTTGTTTTGAGTCCAGATGCAGTCGACAATCTGACGATTTCTGGCATCAATCTGCTGCTGTTGGCAGCTCCACCAGCCAAACACAAATATAGATTTCACCCCAAACACACAAACACACAAACACACACTTTCTAACATTTACACTTGCATGCATATTACCTTTGGCTGTTATTATCACACTGCACCCACTCAGTGATTCGGTGTATTGGTTGAGTGGCCAGGGGCTTGAAGTATTGAGTCCTATTACAGCGGTCCGAGCCGAGTGGGATAGCATCAATGTAAACTTGGTAAACAGCGGGGGGGGGCCTCTGGCTGTTTCTGCTGCTCTCAGACAGGAAAATGAGCACAGACTTCAAATGCCATTTGTGGTTGTTGGGCAGATTAAACGGACTTGTATACATTAGGGGGGAAAAAGAACAAATCTGATGGAAGAAGTCAGAGCAGCTCCTGGCTGTTTGACTGCAGTTAATGAAAACAGGTTGGATCTCTGTCTGGTTTGTTGAATGGATAAAAATAAACAAGCACAAACACCTTTTCAAACCTTCACCTGCATATAAACTTTCATCTAAATCTTCCAAACCCAAAACTTTAAAAAATGTGTCCAAATCTTCATCTGAAAGCTCCTCCTCCCTGTTTTCCTTAAAGACCGTCACCTTCGTCCAGCTCTTTGTCCAAACATTAATCTACCTACAAACCTCTTTCATTCAAATCTTCTTCCAAACTTGAACCGTTATACAAACCTCCACTTTAACCAAATCTTCACTAACCTTTACAATTTCATCCAAAGCTTAATTTTCATCGAAAATTTCCTACTAGAACTTAACTTACATTTAAATATTCCAAACTTTAACCTTTATCCAAACCTCAACCCCAGCATTTAGACTACCTTAACCAAATCTTTATTTAAACTCTTGTCCAAACCTCCTCCTTAGTTCACTTCCCCCACATCCTCCTCCAAACCTTCCCCAAACTTTTAAACTTCTACAATCTCACCCACATCTCCACATTTACCGACATTTCTACCAGATCTTCAACTGGATCCAAGTCTTCTGTCAAACCAGAACGATCCCAAACTAAAACCCTCATTTATACTGTATATCCCGGGACTTTTTCAGGGTCTCCAAACCCACCTGCTCATTTGTTTCATATCTTCAATCACCTGCGCCTCCCTGCCCACTCACACACCTGTTCCCAGTCACCTCATCACCCCACTATTTAAACCTGTCGTTGTCTCCAGCTCCTCGTCGGTTCATCTGTTATTTTCTGTCGTGTTCTCCATGTGTCTGCTTACCTGTGTTTAGTAACCTGTTGTCCGCACCTGCCTGCTGCTAAACCCGTCATGAAACTAAACCCTTTGAGTTTGTTTGTGCTTTTATCAGCTGACGTGACACCGACGTTAAACTCTCTCAACCCTTGACCTTCCCGCTTATTTCCATCCAGAACTTTACATTCATCTAAAACGAACCATATCTAAATCTTTCTTTCAAAACACTACCCTTCATTTAATCCTTCACCTTTATCCAGATACTCTCCCAAACCTTAACCTTTGTCAAGGCTTATTTCTAAACCAGCATTCAAAAGCCTTTCTTCAACTTCATCCGATGCTTTTTCTCCTCTAAAGTTTACCTTGTTTATCCAACCTTTACTTCACCCTTATCCAAACTAGATCCCAAACCTTCGACAGTGCCGTCCTCCATCAAAACATTAACTTTCAGTGAAATCTTCATCCTGGATTTCTTCTGGTGAAGTTATGCTAAATTTCGTTGTTTCACATTTATCCAGACTTTCGGTATCATCTGAATCTTCCAAACATTCACTTCTAAACCTTCATATTCAAAATGTTAACTATTGAGCATACCCTCATTTTCAAATAGCTTCCCAACTTTATCCAGACTTTTTCTTTCAAACATTCACTTTTGCCTAAAATCTGTGTTCATTGATGGTTTCTTGCAAATCAACAAATCCCACCTTGTCATCTCATAAAGCACAATGAACTGTGCTAAATAACTTGAGCTTTTGGCATAGTTTTGAGTTTTTGACATTTGAAGTTCTCACCTTCTAAGACCAAATTGTTTTCAATAAAAGTTCAAAACTAATCAAATCTTTAACTATTCCATTGTCCAACCTCCATTTCTATCCAAACTTTCAACTTTTTGGTTCAGTTTTGGTTCTCGCCACCGATCTATGCAGCTGGTCTCTGGCTGCGACTGTCATTTATCACAGTGTGAAACACAGCAGTAATAGACCCACAGCTGTGGGCTACATCACGCTGCACCTCATCTGCTCCCCCTCAGTTTACACTTTCCCAAAGGTGTAACACATTGACAAACGTTTGAAATGTCCTCCATTGACTGACAAGAGCTCCGACATCGACTCGAGGTCTTTGGGGACCATTGGGGTTCGAACGTCGACGGTTTAGCAGCATAAAGGAAACCTTGTTAAGGAGTGCTGCGGGAAAAAAAAAATGCTCAATTAAACCCAGGAAAAGTGCAGCTGAGGGAGAGAAGGAGAGAGGAGGAAGAATATAATAGACAGATGGAGAGAAATAATAATTGAAAAGAACAAGACCAAGTGAGGAGGGTGGAGAGTGAGGCAGAGGGAAATAATGAGCGGAAGATAATCCCAGGTAGAGTCAGACAGGAGGGTGAAATAAGGGAGGAAAATAAAGAAAGTAGGCGCTGTTTGCATCAGGGAGCTGCAGGCCTGAATGACAAAGTCCCCATTAAACCAAGACGGAGTCTCCTGCCTGCAGCCAAGTCTGAACTCGCTCAGGTGGATCCATTACAGAGGCGTAATTAGAGAGAGAACATAGTGATTTCCACAGACGGGTCACTGCTGCAGTTTACAGCAGAGCTACCAAAAACCTTCTGATGGAGGCTGACCCACAGGATCAGCCCTTAAAGTCCGGACTTCTCTTCTTTCACCCCGATTCTACACATTTCGTTTGTCCTGTGTGTTTCCTGTTTGCAGTTTGCCACGATACGAACGTGTTGATGGTGTTAGCTGACAGACGAACAGCCCAGCGACAGACTCTGAAGTCTGACAGCATTTTCTCCATTTCTACAATATTTCTTAAATTCACCTTTTTTTAAAGGGTTATTGTGTGTAACATAATACCCAAATGTATATCACAATTTTCAGAATAATCTCAGCTCTTTCTATAATGACGCGTCTTTTTGTCATAGAGCAAAGAGATAATTTGGCCCAAATGTGAAAAACTTGAAGCCTAGTTTTTGAATTTCTTCAAATATTTTGTGAAAACAAACCTTTACTGATGTGGATGAATTGTTTTGATGCTTGCAATAGGTTTACCAAAGTCTATAGGTTTATAGAAATATTGCAGTATATAATTAAAGTAGTAGATGAATTGATAATAAATGCCTAAAATGAAATGTTGTTATATCACTGAGTCATAGTGTCTTGTTTACTTTAACCAGATTTTAGAGGCGGAGTCACGTATGATCTTTAAGAATATGTAAAAGAAAGTGGAGAGTCGACAGATTCTAACAATATTTAAACCACATTTCTACTCTGTGTTATCACAAAGATATTAATAGAAACATCCATCAACCTCAGAGGGTTAAAGCATTTACAACAACAGGATTTTGTGCCAATAATAATTAATTCGAATTGTTTCAAAGTAAATCCACTCAAATCCTTTGCATCAAGTTCAACTACAGTGAATTTTGACCTACAGATCCGCGCTGTTGACCCAAATAGTGAACCAGCTTTACCATGATGACCTTTTGAGGGAACAGACATCCAAAGAGTCAAAAATGGCCTCTGTAGTTCATTAGCTGTGATGAACCGTCCCCTTTTATTGGAAGTGTCATGGTTAAGATAAGACAAGATAAACCTTTATTGATTCCTCCGTAGGAGAAATTCAATTTCACACAACAGCACAAAAGAAAAGCGGCACCAGGGGGAAATGTAATGAAGAAATAAAATAAGAATAGAAACAGAATCTAGAATAAAGAATATAAATTGGAAATACAATAACATACAAAATGCTTGGTAGGCGTTTTGGTACATGGAAAATATAAATGTTTCCACGTCACACTTGTATGAACTGAATACTGGACCAGGATTGGCTCCAAACTATTTGTGATGTCACAAATTATGCTCTTGGGCCCGCCCTCTTCCAGTCAGATTCTTCAGTGAACACGGAGAAAACTTCCTACTCTCCACAGATTCATGTGGAAAATCTTCAGGTGTCAAACTCGACATACAGTGAAGCTAAAACTCAAACTGTAGGAACAAGAGGGGAAACATATTTTTGGGTGGAGAGGGACTTTAACAATGATTTAGTTCAGGACACACGTCGCTCAAAGTTCCAGGATCAGCGCCAAGAGTTGCTGAAAGTCAGTGATATTAGACGAGTTGCAGGTTTTATGCCTGTTGAAACCTTACAGACCGGTTTCCAGCTGTTCTCCATGACACTGATGAGGAGAACAATTGAGCCAGATGTGTAGAGGCAGAGAGACCTAAACTTCATTGGCCTTCTGGTAACTTTTTCGGAGGAGATACCAAGCTTCTGTCTGGTATGCTGCAATGGTTGACTTCATTGAGGCACTGCAGGACATTGCTCAGCAGTGCAACATTAGTACATCCACAACTGGTCAGTGAGACAGTGACCAAAGCAGTTTTCTGTCCCATCTTAGACTCTGTGAATGCTGCAGCCAGGAGGCGTTTATCCAAAACCAATTGTGATATCATGAAAGGGATTCAAGCACCGAATCCCAAAAGCAACAGCTTTTTGGACGAGACTCCTCTGTTTTCTGTTGGGAACCATTTACAACACAAACCTGGATGATCTAAAGCCTGAGCTCCATCAAGCCAAGCAGATCTTGGAGAGGAAGACGGCGGCTGAAATGAAAAATACAAACAGTTAGTTTGATTTCAGTGGGACGGGAGACATTCGGTGCGGTCTGCTCAGATTGAACAAAATGTCCACAGCCCTACCTGGGAACACAGCCGCTGGCAAATGCAAGAAATTGATAAAAAAAAAATCACTTGTGCACCATCATGAACAATGAGAGACTGAGTGACCTCAGTGTCGAGTCCAGGAGAGCCGAGGCCTTGGATATGGATGAGTTCATAAGGTTGTTTAGTAGCCGACACAGTTGTTAAGTGTCTCTACGTCTAAATACATGATGAGAACTTCCGCTGTGAGTGGAGAAACGTCTAAGGACGTCAAAACTCAAGCAACACTTTTAATATATAGAACAACTTTATTGTTAAACCAAAGGATTTCAGCTCCTGGCCTTCATCAGGTGGTCCAACAATAAACTTGTTCTACACACTACGACTGTTGCTGCAGTTCTCTGTAGAATTCTTGTTTACCACACAGAGTATTGATTATAATTATTAAATCTGCCTTAAGCTGCTGTTGGTGAGCTCACTAATTGCACATTAGAGTCAGAAGTTGATGGGAACATCATAAAGAAAGTCATTTCCCTGTTGACAGCACGAAATGAAAAGGTCACTTGCAGGGTGAAAGAGTTAATGTGGCCAACAACTAAAGCAAGCTGAAGGCATAACTAGGCTGCACTGTGTAACTGTACACATTAAGAAAAGTAATTGTTTCCACTTAGAAATCTAAATGTTGAAGGGAGAGGTTGGTGCCTTTTGGTTTAATTAAGTTTAGTAAGGTTAATTCATATAGCCAAATATGCCTCATGGGACTTAACAATGTGCTCAGTGTACCTTTACACCCGGATAAGGACAACACCCCCTAAAAAACCAAATGGAAGAAACCTCAAACCCATACACAAATTCATTATATGTGCACATATATATAAAAACAAAAACACATATGTAACAATTATATATGAAACCTATAAGAAATTGCATAAATATATATCGATCCCAAAGTCTGTCAGTATATATTGATATTATAAAAGTTACAAGTCTGAGACCTCTTTTCCAGAATTTCTATATGTATTTTGTTTAATAAACTTGTATATATAATAAACATATCATTAACATATATGGTTGCAACATGTTATACCATATAAAGTAAGTAAAAGAGTATTTCATATGTTATAAACTTATATCTTCATATATCCAGAGGATGTTTATACGTGATAATAATATTAGTGACATCACAACATGATATGGGGACATATACATCATATATTACATTTCTGTTTGGGAATGTGAAAACATTGTTACCTGTGGTTGTTATTGATATTTGTCTTCTTGTTTCATGTATCCTAAAGTATTGAACTGTAGCTTGAGTGAAACTAATTGTGTCACAGTTAATCACAGGAAATGAGACACTGACTGAAAACACAACTGACAATTAACGACTATAACCAGTGAAAACATTCGTTAGGCAAAAGTGACAAAACACAAATAAGATCAGTTCAGCAGAGACAGAGACTGAACATTGGAAGTACATGGCTGGAAAACAGCCAGAATATAATGAAAAATATAAACAATAATCTCATCCTGCAGACCTCCTTCACTCGCTTTTTATCTTCTGTTTGCTCTTTCATATGTGCGAGAATCTCTCCATCTATCTGTCTCCGTCAGCCACTTTCATTTTCCTGCATCTTCTCTACCATCTCTCATTATTTTTCTCTCCCTCTCTCCCTTCTCTCTCTCTCTCTATCTCCCTCTCCTCCAGCCTCTCAGCCTTAATTGAAGCAGTAGCAGCAGGGCGAGTGAAGCGATACCTGATTAGGAGGTTAAACCAATGGTGCGGCCCGATGGCAAATCCATCTGCTAATAAAAACAGGGAGACGATTATATCTGCACGACGCACTCGCCCTCGCTCCCTCTTATTTGATTTTCAATTCAGAGGTGTTTTATTGGCAGAAAAATCTAAAACATCTCATCAGAGCACAAAACATCTTACACATCTTTCACTTCATTTATTTCATATCAGATCCAATATCAAATCTATCAAGTGCAAAAGATAAGACTCAGCGATAACGGGGCTAAAACTTAGGTGTCCCTTGGCAACACATTTTTTACTTTACCTCACAATACAAAGTCATCAAGTATAGAGTTGTGAAGTGGAATGACTCTTTTCAGGGATCCACAGTTCTGGGAGTAACAGTCCTGTTCATTTAGGTGACTCAGCTCTCCCTCTTCAGGTTTCCTGCTTGAATCACTAAAACAAAAAATGAGCATCTGTGTTAGAAAACATCAGGTTCTGTATTAAAAAGTCAGAGGTAGGCGACTTCAGGCGACTTCAGGCGACCAGATTTCTGAAATGAAAACTGGGGACATTAAAATCATTTAAATATCCAACCTTTTAATCTATTAAATGAATTTTGACTGTGGTAACTGCTGAACTTTGATAAACTATAGTGAGGGATGACAGATAAAACAACAACTCCCTACCTTTTGAAGCAGTCATGAAGTCCAATTGTCAAGTATTCTTGTGGATATTGTCATTCGACGGTCAGTCAACTTCTTCTTCACTTCTTGCAACATAAAAATTTAAAGTAAAAGTTTCAGCTGTGGGGTTTGGGCAATGTTTGTTTTCATTAATCTACTGGCTGGTTATGAACTGAATGAGTGAGCCAGCTGACCTCTTCTCTGCCTAGAGACGACAAAAAAGAAAGATTGGATTACTGTATTTTGATTATTTTAGCTTAATTTCTGAAGTTGCTATAGCAGCTAGCCCCCTCTGTTGGCCAAAAGAAGCGCAACACTAGACGTCTGTTTTAAATTCACACTTAAAAACGGGGATATTACCAGAGACAGCTCCAGCCTTGGGAACAGGCCAAACAATCCATGGTCGTAATAAAACTCTGAGACTACTGCTGGATACCAACAAAACGGCTAATGCTAGCACAGCACCTGAGGATACAACATCAGCTGAGGACGAGGTTCAACATCTGGTAGAAAAGCCTGAGAGCTGAGTTAGTGGAGGCTGTTAGGGCAGCATATTAATACTCATGGTTGTGGAGTTACGTGCCCAGTTATTGCATATGGGTGAACTGGCCACGTGTCCACATTCTTTTGGCCTCGCAGCGCATCTCACTTTGGACCAAATGGTTGGGCTGACTGTTCCTCTATATCTTTTGGCAAGGTAAAAATCTGGGCATTTTTTATTGAGGCTCCCAGTTTGTCCAAATGAAATCCTTGTGTCAGTCTGGCTGCTTCCTCCTCACAGGAAGTGACTGATCCAAGCCGAAGAGACAAATCCAAATATTTTCCCCCTAAAACAGCCGCACAGACTGTTTCCTCCAACTGTTTCCTCTCACCGGCCATATGGGACCAACAAACAAGTTACACTTAGTTCAGTAAAGGAGAGAGCGTGGTCATCCAAATAGGGTCTGCAACTTTAATGTGTTCCTATACATTTTGCTGCAGTTGTCTTTTTTCTCATAATAGAATCAGTTTTTTTCCCGTTTGGGAGAGGGATTTGAAAATAAGTGAGAGCTATTTTAACTCTGGGAGTTTGGGAGTTTTGTTTTGTTTCATCAGTTACTGCAAAGCTTCTCTTTCACTCCCTCTGGTCAACGTTACACTCCGGTATTAATGGGGTTCCTGACAACATGCATACAGGTTTACACACACACACACACACACACACACACACTTCTTACTGCAGCTAGATGAGCTTGTGGTTCCTCCCCTGGTGATACCGAGCTGCTCATAAAGCTATATGAGGTGTGGGATTAAACGTGTGTGTGTGTGTGTGTGTGTGTGTGTGAGTGCACCCATAAACAATGAATATTTGAGACTAAAACTTTTATTTTGAATTGTTCTTATAAAGAAACTTCAGAGGAAAACATTTTATGACATCATCCCACAGACGGCCAATGACCTTTCTCTCTCTCTGGTCCAGAAGTGACGGACTCTGTATTTGGAGACATCATCTACATAATGACGTCTGATTCCAGGCTTTTTTTATTTTTTTTATTTACACCTGGTTCTAAAGCTGTTTTTCTCCTCGCTGCTCTGCTCGCCGTTTTGAATCTCAACATGCAAATGAGGCTGACGGTGCGTCTCGTGTCAAACGATTCTTTTTCTTCTTCAGAGGAAGGGCTCGCCTTTAGCTCCTGATGGGAACTTGACGCAGCAGGAAGAGGCGCAGTCAGGTGACCTTTCATTAATGCGGGATGGATTTTATTTTCTCCCTCTTTCTTACAAACGAGGCCGATGTGAACAGAAGACCTGTCTCGATGGAAGACGTGTTTATATGTGACATCACACGTGCATCAACGTGAGATATTCAGGTACAGATTGTGTGTTAATACCAGGTGGAAAACATGATGGATGAGATGCGTGAATCTAATCTGTGTTTAGTCCAGTCAGACCTGGGCGTAAAGGTTTGATCATTTAAACGTACATGAATAAATATAAATTAATGATCTGTTGTTGTTGCAGCTGCTGGATAAGAATATCTGGACCTTTTTTTTTTTTTTATTCCCACAGAAATACTGTCAACAACAGCTGTCATTCTACACACCAGTTGCATCATGTTGTGTCAGATTATCCAGCTCACAACGGACATCGTCAGACAGACAGGAGAAACTGTCGAGACATGGCGCCTGAAATCTTCTGATTTCTGGGACTGAATGTGGAAAAAAACAACAACTTGTTGCTGTTTTTCCTGAGTGTTGACGTGCATCAGCAGCTGGAGGCAGGAGGACAGTGTCGCATCCTGACATGTCAACAACTGCTGATTTATGGGCTCACACAAAAAACATCAGGTACACATGTTGTATACTTCCAGTGTGTGTTTCTGATTAACCCCCGACACGCTTTAAAAGCTTAAAGAAAAATAACTGTCTGGTTTAAAGCTCCATATTCTTTTCTTCTTCTTCTTCATTCTATTTGAAGTGTTTGATCCATTAGAAGATATATTTGTGGTTTTAAGAACCAAAAACCATCTCAGTGTAGTTTTACATCTCCTCTCTCAGGCTTCTCTCTGCAGCTCTAGTAACAACAGGTCGGTGAGCCAATCAGAAGAGAGGAGGCTCTGAGCCTCTCTTCTGATTGGCTGACTGTTTTCTGAGTGATCCAGTAAAAATAAAGCAGATTTCAGGTAAAAACACTCAGAGAAACCAAATCCTGTAAAGGTTTGGATGGTGGGTCCAGGTGGGCGGGGCTTGGTGACTGCTTTGTTGTGACATCACAAAGTTCCAGAAGTCCTGACGGCTGGTTTTAAGGCTCAGTTTCTGAATACAGGCTGTGTGCATTTCTCTGTGGACTGAGGCTTTGATACTTTCACAGTATTAATATAGAAGCTAGAGCTGATCTATAATCACACTACACATGGACACAGACCTTTACACTGGAGGAGCTTTAAATGACGTGTTTTGGTTTGCTGCCTGCTTCTCATACCTTTATTTTTTTTAGTCATGTGTTTGTTGCTGATTGAAGCTGTTTCCCAGGTTGGAAAAACAAAGAAGTTAAAGCAGACGAGTGTTGACAGAAAGCATAGGGATTGAACACGTTGTTGTCGTGAACTCTTAAATTGACATGTCTTCCATCAACGTGACAGATGTTAACGGCTCCGAGCAAAATCCACCACAGCTCCTGCGTCGGCACAGAGATGTCACCATGACAGAATAACAAGATGAAAATTAAATGGAAATTCACAGTAGAAGTTTCCAGAAATGAGAGAAAAAAAAAAACATAAATAATTCCAGCATCAAACATGTTTAATATTTATATATAAATTTATATTTGGGAGAGAAAAAAAAAAAAGTCTGTGTTGTTTCAAATGGAAGTGGAAGCATGAAGAGAGACAAAGAGGTGGAGAGAGCGGAGGATCAGAGAGAGAGGAGTGAACCTGGAAGATAAACCTCCATCAGCAGCTGAAGCTTAGACTCTAATAAATGTTTGGTGTGGAGTAAATTGCCTGCTGGCCGCTGCTGTTTGACCACAGTCTGCTCTGTCACTGAGCCTCACAGCCTCTGAACTCACATCTGAAAAAACCCATCTGGGCCTCTCACACACCCTCTCCACTGCTGAGGCCTGGAGAGCAAATAAACATTTATCTGCTCTGTGGACGCAGCAATATAGAAGGAAAAAACATGTTAATTCGACAAACTAGACATCGTGCTCAGGCCAGGATTTTCTCCATCCTGTTGCTCTCCTCGTCCTCGTATTCCTTCAGGGTTTCACTTGACTTTTATTTCATTTTCTTTTCACATTCTGCTTCTGTCTGTGAGTCCAGCCTCTCAAACAGATTTAAAGGGCCGCTTCAAAGCCGGTTTATCTGCAGCTTCACTTCTTTGTGTTCGACCACCAAAAATACCACAACAGAGTCCTGAAGCCAGCACAAAGCCGCCTCGCTGTGTTGAGTATTTCAAACAGAAATAAGTCGGACCGCTTCCTCCTCTGACGCCGAACGTGTGTTTAACGATGAGATCGTGGCGGAGGATCTGGCAGCAGTAGAAACCTGTAGATTTTTTTTTTTTTTTGGCTCCATACGGCACATAAAGGCCCAGAGAGGTGTAAAGGAACAATTCAGTTTCCAAGCATGCAACAAAACGCTGGAGGAAAGAAAATACATCAACATGTAAAGGAAGAACAAACGCTTTTAGCAAAAAAAAAAACGCAGAGGATTCATTTTGAAAACAGTATGAAATAAATTCCCTGGTTAAACAACTTCTTCTTCAAAGCCTGATCACACCAGTGTGCGTGTGTGTTTTATTTAAATTAAACTATATATATGTGTGTGTGAGGTGTTTTAACTCACATCTTCAGTAGGAACCAATGAGCTCAGAGCTGAGTGTCACAGACAGGAGGGAAGTCAGGAAGTGTGAAGAGCAGACTAACACGTCGCTGGATTCGCTCTTTAGTAATAAAAACGGAATAACACAGACCTTATTCTAAGACGTAAATGTCTCATATATACTGTATGTCAAATATCCCGTCAGTGACAGTGAAAGCTATAATCTATACATCAGGGGTCGGTCAGTAAGTTTGAACTCTGGAGAAATAACAAGCGAAGAGGAAGTGACTTTCTAAAAGCTGGAATCTGAATCAGTTTGAACAGGATGAGCTTTTTAAAGAATGGATGGAGGGGAAAGTGAAGGCAGCGTCTCTCCCTCTGGCTCTTGTTAGTGTCACGTGTTTCTGCAGGCGCTCTGGCGGTTTCAGGACAAACACGGGAGCTAACAGCAGATCTGTGGAGCGTAGCAGCCGTTAGCATCGACGCCGTTCCAGGCAGCGAGCTGTTTTTATCTGTTGCTGCAGTTGGACATTCTCCTTGGCTCTGTGCGTGTGTGTGTGTGTGTGTGTGTGTGTGTGTGTGTGTGTGTGTGTGTGCGTGTGTGTTTGGCTGTTTGTTTGTTTGTTTGTTTGTCTGTCTGTGCTGTCTCTCGGCCACCTGTCACACGCAGTGATTTTACCTGCCGGTGAACGTCGCTGCCGGCCAAGCCGACACGAGTCCGTGCCTCGTCCTTTCTCTCACCGCTGAAGGTCACAGACTTTTTTTTAAATGAATTCCAAATCAGTGAAGTTTTCTTTGTTTCAGATGTATTTTACCAAGTATCTCAATGTTCCTGAACACAGAGTCGTCTGCGCTGCAGGCGATGGAGAGACAACCTCAAAGTGCAGAAAGCTGACAAGAGATCAGATTATAATTAAAATCACAGTTTTGTCAATTTTAGAACGTATTGTGATTAAACACAGTTCTCGTAGTGCAGCATTAAGAACTTTAGAAGAAGTTTAAAAAGGGAAATAGTGGAGAAAAGTCTGTTCCTCAAGTCAAGATACCGACGTAAAGTGTTACAGCTGTCGGTTAGAAATGTGTCACCTTCTTTCTGGACGAATCAGATGATCCCGTCACCGAGAACAAACGCAGCCGCAGTAAGACTACACGCTGCAGGAGGTCAGGAAAAAGTGTCTGGATCAACAGCAGCATAAATGTGTTTGAAGGCCGGGTGTTGTGTTCACTGTCAGCGAAGGAATGAAGTTATTCCGACCGTTACTTAAACACCTCATCGTTTCTCAGCAGAGCTGTCCGGACTGACAGCTAGTTAGCCTAGCTAAGTTACAAGCTAGGCTAAACAACCCGAGCGCTCCCAACCAACGGCGGGAAGGAGGAGGTAACATGTGATGTCTGGATTTACTCAAGAAACCTGTTTGTACAGGTGTGTTGTGAACGTTTTGACTCTTTTCAGTTTTCGAACCAGAGACCATCCATATTGGATAAAATAACACTTTATTTATTAATTTATTTATATTTCTTGTGGTTATATGTTCATTAACAAAAACTTCTCATTGTGTTAAATGTGTATTAATCCGCAGCAGAAGATAGTCCCCAACAGATGCAGGATTTCCTCTTGTTTGAGTAACGTTGGCTGAACCCTCTGAGGTCAAACAGCATTTTCTCAATTTCTACATCACTTCTTAAGGTACTTGCCAATAAGACAATAAATCTTTTATATCACATTTTCAGAACTACCTCAGCTCTTTCTGTACTGACGCCTTTTTGACCCTCCTCTCACTGTTCAAAGAGATCATTTGGCCCAAATGCTGAAAAGCTGAAGCCTAGTGAAATTCTTCAAATCTCTTGTGAAAACAAACCTTGAGTGATGTGGATGAATTGAAATGTGTGTACTGAAGTCTCAGGTTCATAAAAACAGATCAGTGTGTGAGTAAAGTAGAAGATAAATGTAGAAAATGAAAAGCGTTGTCTCTCCCTCTACTTTAACCAAATCTTAGAGGCCTTCAATCTCACAAGAATGAAACAGAAAGTGGAGAGAACATTTAAACCGTATCTCTACTCTGTGTTTTATCGTTTCTATAGAAGATATTAATACAAACATCCGTCGACCTCAGAGGGTTAAATCCTGAAGTGGAACAGCTGTTGGGGCTGAGAGCCACAGAGAGGGTGGGGGAGACTAACACATGGAGGTTCTGGTTAAAGTCCGTCCTGTGTGTTGAACCTGAATCAGACGGAGCCGTTGAACTGAATCCTCCAGACTGACGATGATTGTTTGATGCTGCTGTAAAATGAACTCACTCCTGTTTCCGGTTTCACGTGCCGACCCATCGCCTCGACCACCGCTCCACTCCGCCCTGCTTTTCAGCAGTCCCGTGCACGTGTTGTTGCCATAGTAACGGCTGTAAACAATCCTGTCCCGCCTGAGGTCCTCAGTGGGGAGCTGACAGTAACATCTGAAGAGATGTTATTAAAGATGCCTTTTTTTTTCAGTTCGGTGCAGCGCTGCAGCTGCTGTGCTGATTGGCCGGACTGTGCTCCGCCCTCCGTCTGTCCAACCTGCCATGAAAGTTTTGATATATTTCATGTGTCACTTTGTTGTGTGATTGATGATTAGCCAGTCGTCTGTAAAGGAGTTTGTTCCCTGTGAGGAGAAGCTGAGGATGAAACACTCGACCTCCCTCTTGTTGATTTGAGTCTCAGGGTTTTTTTCATCCTTCATCCACAGGCAGCTGCTGCCCTCCAGTGTTTCCTGCAGCTGCAGCATCACACACATCAACACAGAGCAGCTTCTCTCTGCTGCACTGACGGCCTGTCGCCCAGTCCGCCCAGTCCCCCCAGTCCACCCAGTCCGCCCAGTCCGCCCAGTCCGCCCAGTCTACACAGTCCACCCAGTCCACCCAGTCTACACAGTCCACCCAGTCCACCCAGTCTACACAGTCCACCCAGTCCACCCAGTCTACACAGTCCACCCAGTCCACCCAGTCTACACAGTCCACCCAGTCCACCCAGTCTACACAGTCCACCCAGTCCACCCAGTCTACACAGTCCACCCAGTCCACCCAGTCTACACAGTCCACCCAGTCCACCCAGTCTACACAGTCCACCCAGTCCACCCAGTCTACACAGTCCACCCAGTCCACCCAGTCTACACAGTCCACCCAGTCCACCCAGTCTACACAGTCCACCCAGTCCACCCAGTCTACACAGTCCACCCAGTCCACCCAGTCTACACAGTCCACCCAGTCCACCCAGTCTACACAGTCCACCCAGTCCACCCAGTCTACACAGTCCACCCAGTCCACCCAGTCTACACAGTCCACCCAGTCCACCCAGTCTACACAGTCCACCCAGTCCACCCAGTCTACACAGTCCACCCAGTCCACCCAGTCTACACAGTCCACCCAGTCCACCCAGTCTACACAGTCCACCCAGTCCACCCAGTCTACACAGTCCACCCAGTCCACCCAGTCTACACAGTCCACCCAGTCCACCCAGTCTACACAGTCCACCCAGTCCACCCAGTCTACACAGTCCACCCAGTCCACCCAGTCTACACAGTCCACCCAGTCCACCCAGTCTACACAGTCCACCCAGTCCACCCAGTCTACACAGTCCACCCAGTCCACCCAGTCTACACAGTCCACCCAGTCCACCCAGTCTACACAGTCCACCCAGTCCACCCAGTCTACACAGTCCACCCAGTCCACCCAGTCTACACAGTCCACCCAGTCCACCCAGTCTACACAGTCCACCCAGTCCACCCAGTCTACACAGTCCACCCAGTCCACCCAGTCTACACAGTCCACCCAGTCCACCCAGTCTACACAGTCCACCCAGTCCACCCAGTCTACACAGTCCACCCAGTCCACCCAGTCTACACAGTCCACCCAGTCCACCCAGTCTACACAGTCCACCCAGTCCACCCAGTCTACACAGTCCACCCAGTCCACCCAGTCTACACAGTCCACCCAGTCCACCCAGTCTACACAGTCCACCCAGTCCACCCAGTCTACACAGTCCACCCAGTCCACCCAGTCTACACAGTCCACCCAGTCCACCCAGTCTACACAGTCCACCCAGTCCACCCAGTCTACACAGTCCACCCAGTCCACCCAGTCTACACAGTCCACCCAGTCCACCCAGTCTACACAGTCCACCCAGTCCACCCAGTCTACACAGTCCACCCAGTCCACCCAGTCTACACAGTCCACCCAGTCCACCCAGTCTACACAGTCCACCCAGTCCACCCAGTCTACACAGTCCACCCAGTCCACCCAGTCTACACAGTCCACCCAGTCCACCCAGTCTACACAGTCCACCCAGTCCACCCAGTCTACACAGTCCACCCAGTCCACCCAGTCTACACAGTCCACCCAGTCCACCCAGTCTACACAGTCCACCCAGTCCACCCAGTCTACACAGTCCACCCAGTCCACCCAGTCTACACAGTCCACCCAGTCCACCCAGTCTACACAGTCCACCCAGTCCACCCAGTCTACACAGTCCACCCAGTCCACCCAGTCTACACAGTCCACCCAGTCCACCCAGTCTACACAGTCCACCCAGTCCACCCAGTCTACACAGTCCACCCAGTCCACCCAGTCTACACAGTCCACCCAGTCCACACAGTCCACCCAGTCCGTCCAGTCCACCCAGTCCGCCCAGTCCGCCCAGTCCGCCCAGTCTACACAGTCCACACAGTCCACCCAGTCTACACAGTCCACCCAGTCCACACAGTCCACCCAGTCCGTCCAGTCCACCCAGTCCGCCCAGTCCACCCAGTCCACCCAGTCCGCACAGTCCACACAGTCCACACAGTCCACACAGTCCACCCAGTCCACCCAGTCCACCCAGTCCATTGAGCAGCAAAGGTCTCAAAGTGTTGCTGTTGTTTGGTTCGTGTCTTTACCACGAGTCAAACACAACTCCAAACTTCTTAACTCAACAAAACGCTGCAGAGTTCAAGTTGTTTTTACCTGACACACCTCATCTGTTCAAAATAAAGTTTCCTGTTAAATGTCAAAATAAAATATTGTAACGTAAAATACTGATTTTCTGTTGCCGTAAATTAAATGATGGTTTTCAGAAAGAAACTTAATAATTACCAATAAGAAATTCTTTCATTTAAATGTCTGTTGCAGCAAGTTTCTCATTGCTATTTTATTTTATTATCTTTTAGTTTTTATTGCATATAATAAAATAAAACTGGTGCATGATACAGCATCTCGTTTCAGTTATTTTCATTTTATGAGATATTGAATCCAAAATTAGGAGAATTTGGAATTTAGTTGAAATGGAGCCACAAAAGTGAAAACACTATTCCTGATGTAAACAAACCTTCAACAGCATCATAAAACATTGAAAAGCAGTTTCTCTGCTGAATAGTTTGTTATTTGTTGATAGGTAAAAGTTAAGTGTTAACGTCACTGAACATGGGAAAAAGAAAAAGTTTAATAAAGTTAAGAAACAAAGTTGGAAAAGTCGATAGTCATCCTGTCCCCCTCCCCAAGCTAATAGAATCTATGTAAAAGAACAGAGGTGAAAAAAATAGAAAATAAAATAAATAAAATGAATCCTGCAGCCACGGTCAGAAGTGCAGGTTGTAAACTTCAGGTGAATTACAGCTAACGGGGGAAAAACAGCCCAAAAAGAGGCTTTTTATCTGCTCTCCTTTCGTCCACCACTTGGCAGGAATTTTGCCAAAACAATCAATAACTGCAGCCTGAGCCGCAGAGCAGCAAGTCGTTTTGGAGGAGTTGTGTGTGAAGTCAAAACAGCAAAACATAGCTCAAAGAAGCAGCCTACGGCAAGCCTGGGGGCCAAAAAACCCACCAGCGGTTTAACCCCGTGGAAGAGCAAGATAATACAAAATATTTTCTGTGTTACATTGTGGTGTTTACATAAGTTGTGCCGGCGCAGCAGATTTTAATGTGAATGTACAGTAGTAATGGACGAACTGATCGTCCTCACACAGATGGTTTTTTAAAGTACATGCAGCAGCTTGTGCATTTTTTATGAAGCTGAATGTGTCTGATGCTGCAGGGAGACTCGTCGGACAGGAACTAGAAGCTCTCACTCCGGCTGCACCAGGGAAAATAAAACCATTATTTATATGTTTGGTCGAAATTTCATCAGCTCAGATTGTCAGACATGTTGTTTCCTGAAAGAGGAGAAGATGTTTTTATAACTGCTGTTATCAGGCCTGAACAATGTATTATTATTATTATTATTATTATTATCATTATCATTATTATTATTATTATTATTATTATTATTATTATTATTAGGCTCTGTTTCAATTCTTTGTTTATTGATCTTCGCAGGGAAATTACTTTGATTGAAAACTCAAAATTTGTAGTATTTTCTGAAACTGCAGCGTGGACAATCTACTTCCTGTTTAGACCGGCACGCACATGCCCGGTGCTCTTGGATGGTCATGTGATGTGATGGTCAGGTGTGTCAGTATGGACTCGTGGAGAGCGTGTTCGTTCTGAAACAGTGTTTTCAGTGTGGACGAAGCCGTAGAAGTGTCTGTGACTGACCTGCAGTCACCACAGCGTTAACATGCGTCACCATGACTACTGTACCAATATTCATCATTTAAATTTTCACATAGACAAGTTGAAATCTTTATAAACAATACGAACAGAATCAGCAGATACTGATGGACCCCAGTTGTCGTCATCAGAAAATGAAATGAAAATAAACGACTCACAAACAGAAGTTCCACTCGTTTTTTTCCCTCTTTTTTTTTCCCTTTGTAAAACAAACAACAGTTTATTTCCACAGCCTTGAATGATATTTCAGCTCTTTCATCATCTGAGATGACTGGAGCAAAATTAAACACCTGTTGTTCTAACACTACTTCTGCTTTTATTTATTGTTTCTTTACATATTCCCACCGAGGCCCGGCTGCTTTATTCTGCAGCAGGTGAATCTACTTTTCCTCCTCCACATCAGCTCCTCCTGGGATTCACTCTCCCGCCCAAACATCCTCACATTTCTACCAGAAATGAATTTATACTGCGGCGCTTGTATTATTGGGGTTTACAAATAAAATACTAGTGTTGTTTTAATCGAGTTTTTATTAGATTTTTGGTTTCTCTCGCGTTCAGTAACTCACAGGTGGCACATTTAATAGCAAACTGTGCATTAGCTGCTTCCAGATCTATTTCCTGCCACAGGGCTGCTGCTCCCTCTCCTACCTGTTTATTCTCCATCTGCGGGGGAAGAAAAGTGTTTGCTTTGCTCTTTTTGTTTCTCGCTAAAGCTAAACTGGACCAGTTTGTCTTTTAAATTAATATTTCCTCTGCAGGCTGGAGGCTCATTACAGACGCTCGCAGCTCGTCGGACGCCTCCTGAACGATGTTGGATTTTAACTGGCTAAAGAAGGAAGTGAACTCCTGCAGAATCAATTCAATTTCAATCTCAGTTCAGTTCATGTCTTTGTGCTTCGTTGGCGTGAATGTCAGTGAGTGTATCACCAACGCATTGAGGAGAAGACAATTCAATAAAGTGTGTGTGTGTATGTGTGTGTGTGTGTGTCTTTCTATTGTTGTGTTGACTAATTTTGGTTTGAAACCATCGGACATTTCACCTTTATGGACATTTAGACATTATAAGGACATTTTGACACATTTTACAGCTTTTTATTCTACAGGTTTTAAAAAGTCAGTGTATTATAAAAAATGTACTTTTGAGTAGTTGAGTAAGTATTTTTACTCCAGTACTTTAACTTAAATAAAAATCTGACTTTCAATTTGCTCATGTAGTTTTTCAAAATGATCTTTCCAAATGTTTCCATGTTGCAGGTCTGGGTTCTTCCATCTCCCCCAGGACTCTTCATTTCTCTTAGTTTCTGATCATGATGGTTTTTTTCTTAAGTTTATTTGTTTTCATTCTCTCAGTGTTTCAGCATCGTTTTGTCTCAGGTCTGTGTTTTGTGTCTCACAGTGTTTTACATTAGACTTCTGTCCAATTCACTCTTCCTTTTTCAGTCTCTTTAGATGCCGAGCTGCTGCTCTCAGTGGCAGCATTCATTCTGTTGCTGTTACCTGACGCTGCCACTAGATGGAGGTATTCGTCTTCTGTGATCTCACACTGTGTACCTGTGTCTTTTAAACTCCAGAGGGCGCTGTGCACAAAGGAAAACAACTCAGCAGTCAACATCCACACACACTCTGGCTCCTGTGAAAACCCTGAGGTTCACTCAGACTTTAACCTCGTTCCAACCTCAGACAAAAAATACGTGTCCGACCTAAAATAAGCAGGTGACCAAACGTTAGAGCCGCAGACGGTGAGTCCTCCTTTAAAGACACATTCCTCTTCACACAACTTCAGAAAATGTGATGTTTTTCCAATGAAGTTCTGATACACACGATGTTAATGATACACATTTTATTGAAAAAGTTACAAATCTTTCTTTCAATGACACAAAAATATTGATACAGTTTTTTTTTTTTTTTCAAAGGTTTTACAAAAGACTTTGTACAAAGTGCTGTTCATCTGGTTTCCAAATTACAGTCAAGAAAACTACAACTAAGAAAAACTTTGGATGGAAGTTAAACCAATAATTTAAGAGACAAACTGAATAATTCAACATCCTGAATAAACTTACCTACACAGGAATATTCCAATATTTGACTTCAGAGCTGCTGGACACAGGAAGTTCAGACAACAAACACTTTCTCTTCCCTTCATTCAGCTCTGTGTTGTTGTTTAGTCTTGAGCAAAAACAAAAAAAGACAAAGAGACATTTCCCCCTGGTCGCTGGCTCACTCTCCGCCGACCGAAGTCTGAACGACAGTGAGGTTTATTTAGCTTTATTAGGAAACATGGAGACAAAGGTTCAGTGATTTCAGGTGAGAGATAATCTGAAACAAGGAAGCCACAAACATTTCCAGTGTTTGGATTCACTGTTTAAGACAAATTCTTTTTGTTATTGAAGTTCCTGCTCAGTTCCTCCCTTCACTTCCTGTTTTTCTATCAAATCATTGTCTGTGTTTTTTGTTTTTTGTCCTTCTTGTTTTTCAGAGTAAATATCCTGGAACAAACAGATGTTTGATTCCAGTCATTTACTGTTGATTAAAACCTGAATCGAAGCACCTGATGCTGTAGCACCATGTCAATAACAGGATCTGTCATTTTCAACACACCTACAGTATATTCATGAACCGGTGTACGGACGCTCAACAACTGCAGACGTCTTCACCAACCTCTCCCGTCCTCCTCCACCTGTCCAGTAGCTGCCTCACCACCTCTGGTCACCTGATCCCCCACACACACCTGTGCACCTGCTCCTCATTCCCTCATAAGTCACTCAGTGTATAAACCAACACTTCAGATCGTCTGTCGCTCTCTGTAGCTTTAGCTGTTGTCTGTCTGTGTCATGACTAGACATGAGACAGTAGAGAAATGTAGTGTCACGATTATAGTGATCAGAATTATCGCGGAAAATGTTGAAAAAGTAATAAATCATTAAAATAGAAACATGTCCAACACATCTGACTAGGTGTGATGACATCACAGCTCTCGTCCGGCACTGTCGCCGTCTTCCCGACACAAACAAACCCACGTTGCTCGCCATGCAAGCGTCTGGGAGACTGTTGCTGGTTGATGCCGTACAGAACCTAACGTGACTCAAATTAACCGCAGTAATTAACCATGTTAATCAGCCAAGGTTATAGTGATAATTAAAACTTAAACGGTAATACTAATGGTGGGGCATAGTGGGACCCCGGTGATGTTTCATCTCTACTCGTGACATCTATCCGCTCTTCAGTTTCTCTACCTTTTGTTTTGCTGATTCTCACCAACCTCTGCTCAACCACACCAACATCTTTTTATCCTGGTCGGAGTCGCCAGTCTCGTCACTGTATCGACACAAGACGCGTTGAAAGTGACACATCCTGTACGTTTACGTTTTCATTGTTATTTATCATTATTTACAGTTTCAGTCTTTTCAATCACAATCATTGAAACAGTTTCCAACAGTTCACTTCCTGTTCCGAGCTGTCAGTCTCTTCTGGTGCTCAGTGAACAGATTTATTGATAACGTCCTGATGGTGCAGCCGGGCCCGACCTCTTCTCAGTGTTCCCAGAGTTCCTCGCTGCGTTGCCTGCTGCAGGTGTGGCGGCGCCGTCCAGGCCCAGCGAGCGCCGGTACGCCGCAGACAGTCGGTACAGGACGTCCGGGCGAGGGCCGGGGTGGGCGTCGGCCTTCTGCGTCATCAGCATCTCAAACAGCGTGCTGACCTCAGACAGGAGGGTCCCGCCCAGTGGGCCGTCCTTCTCTGGAGTTTTACCTGAGAGGAGGAAGAAGACAAGGAGGTGTCACTCTGCTGCTGTTTCTGGGAACTGAAAACAGAAATTCTAACTTAAGGTGAAAAAGATTTGCAATTATTTACTTGTACCAACTTTGTTTATATAAAGTAATTAAGCAGATTTAACTGCTGTGTTGTTTTCAGCAGTGACAGCTGACGACGTTCTGTTTTACCAAAGGTGGAGAAGGACGAGGAGTCCAGGGCGTCCCGGGGAAGGAGCTCAGTTTCTGGGGACGGAGGCCCATTGGGGACAAAAACGTTGTCGTGGTAATCGCCAGTGAGCGGGAGAGAGAGTCTGGCCATCCAGGCCGGGTCGTTGACCTCCGAGAAGACGTCATCTGCAGAAAGAGAGAGAGTGAGTCAATGAAATGAGGAATATTTTCTTTGTTATAATCCCAGATTTCATTGAGAATTTGACTTCAGTAAAAATACAAAAGTATTAGAGTCAAAATATACGAGTACCACAAGTAAAAGTACTCATTCTGCAGAATGGCAGATAATGAATAGTATACAGTAATGAAGTATAAAGCTACACAGCCATTGGTCTGTGAGTGTGTGTTGGTAAAAAGGAGATGTGTTCTGATCTTTCAGTGATTTGTAAAATCAGTGTGAAATCTGTCTGATGCAACGACCGTGACACAAGACTCTCACACCGTCCCTGTCCTGATGCGCCGCCTCAGAGCGGGTCACAGAGGAAGTTTAATGTTCCCTGTTAGTCTTTGTCCGACTGTTGGACGAGGACGAGGCAGGAAAAGGAGGAAATGACACAGTGGTTTTATCTGGCTGCTGTCAACGGGCCTTTTCCTGCCGTCCATGGCGTCCAGCGCGCTTCGAACGTACGCTACACATCACGTCCACACCGCTGCTGCCCTGCTCGCCGCCTCCACTCCGATTATTCCAGTCAGTGTCAGAGGCGTAACCGCCGGGTGTGTCAGACTCTGAGTCACAAACAAACCCAGATGATTACACGTCTCATTTCATTTATTCAGTTACAGTAAAACAAGCTGTGCACTGGACATCAGCGTGAAATAAAAACTTCAACTCCTGATGTTTAACACTTCTTATCCTCATTACATCCTGTTTACGTCCGGCTCTTCCTGGTTGTTGTTATCTGCTTGTGCAGCGGCTTGATTTCCCATCAGAGCTATTTCAGTTTCATCTGATCTAATTCAGGCTGCAGACCGTGACAGATCCTCTCAGCGTGTCGCTGGAAACAGCTCATGTATGTGTGCGATTATCTCGCTGGAGGTGAGATGAGAGAGGCGGCGTGACGGCGTCCTCATCCAAGGAAACACGTTTAAAGGAGAACCTGAGGATGAGGAGCAGAGAGGCCGGAGCAGCTTCTAGCTCTGTCTGACCTGCTCGTTCATTAGCGACCACACACAGAGACGTGTGTGACGGCGCATCAATATAAATAATACAGAAGAACGTAGAGGAGTAAAAACTGCATCAGCTCCGACTAATCAGCTCCAGAGCTGTGGTCTCCTTCATCTAACCACCACCAGATGCAGGGAATTAACTTCAACAACAACTGCAACACACACACACACACACACACACACACACACACACACACACACACACAGTCTAATGCATACACCCAGTGCGGCACAGACCGCCCCCAGAGTTAACCCCTCCGCCCTAACCCTCCTTTCCTCCCTTTGTTTTGGCAAAGATCCTCTGAACATGAAATCCTCTTTAAATGACTGAATGTGTCGAGTTTCAGCAGATTCTTCACAGATAAGAAGTCTGCAGTTTAAAACCACCGTCGCCGTGTTTAACCTGGAAATTCAATCAAATCAAACTTCAACACAGACTGCTTTAAGTCTTCTGAATCAGTGTAGGAAGAAATGATGTAAGAAATCAGCATCAGGCCATTTCATGTTTAAAAAGTCATGTATTACTTTTACCTAACTTATGCTAAACTTCAAGCTTTAACAGAAACACGAGGTTCAGTGTTACACAGGAACAAAACAGAGAAATACAGGACGTTTGAGAATCAGTTTTCCTTATTGTCAACAAATCCCACGATTACACCAAAATACACAATGTGCTCATTTAAACACTTTCTAACCTCCCGACTGTCTGTGGCTCTCTGACTGTTAAACTCCTGCTTCATATGTCAATATTTAAACACAACTATCTGTGTCTTTATTTTACAGACAGTTACACATAGAGCATTCGTTGGGGACTATTTTCAGCAGCGGATTAATCCACATTTTGAGGTCAGTGTGTGTGTGTGTGGGACTGAGTCAAAATAAACTGTGTGGCTCATTAATGTGTTAAGGGACAAGATCAGGGTTTAAATACACACTCAGAACTAAGTCAGTTTTATCTTTTGATTTCACCATTTTAGAGATCGCCTCCATGTTTTCCTCTTTATTTATATAAACACCAAAAAAAGAGGGATCACAGGTAACAGAGTCGGAATCAGCTGTTAGACTGTCTGCTGAAAACAGTCGACATTTAACTCGAAATAAAATATGATTGACACATCGTCAGTTTATTCTCTAGTTAACTACACAACTGTTTTGGTTCCTGCCTGTAATATAATAGTCTTAGAGGTGGAACTGATCACTGCCTCTCTGTTGTTCAGTATGTAATTAATTAAATAAACACTTTGCAAACAAATCGCCATGGAAGCATGAGCTCTGGTAAGTTTAAATATTAAGAATATAACCGTAAATAAACTATAAAAAAGACAAGGTTGAAATAATCAGCCGACAAGATTTGTTTGGTCCAAGTTCATTTAAACAGAAAAGAAGTGTAATAATTATATGATTATAAAGCTATGGTTATATATTTCTATCATATGCATTTGAAGTGCAGTATTTACATGTGTTGTGTGTGAGTGTATGTTGTGTGTAAGTAAAGCTACAAATTAGGGTTAAGCTGCATGTCATGCAGTGACGTGTGTGTTAGCTTATGCTACATGCTACCTGTAGTTTAGCTGTAGAGAAATTAACTGTAAATACAAAATATACATACATACATTTTGTTTACTGTATGTGTCTTTTAATGGAGGGAGCTGCACACGTGGTATAACATGACACTCATGTTCATAAGGTTATATTTATAACGGAGAGAGAACACAACCACAGTCCCAACTGATCGAGAAGGAAACACACTCTCACACACTCTGTCAACGCCGGGAGCATCATCTGCAAACCTGAACAAAGGCTCAGGAATCTGTTGGTCCGATTCATCATGACAGACAGAAGAAGAAGAAGCAGGTCACAAAAATATAAAAGAAGGAGAAAAGATTTATGTGTTGCACTGACGGCTTCATCAAAGCTCAAACACACACACACGCACACACACACACACACACACACACACGCACACACACACAGTTAGTAGTCATAGTACTCTGGTGTAAGTTACAGTGATAATAGAGCCTGCAGGGTGGAAGGTGAGTCAAGCATCACACACACAACACAACACACTCCCACTCACACTTTTGTTTCTCTCTCTCCTGTCATAAAGCAAAGCTCGCTCGACCATCATCAGGCGGTAAACCCCTCTGCTCGCCCTGGGACTCCGACCACCACAATACCAGGAAGAAACTGTTTAACACACACACACACACACACACACACACACACACACACACACACACACACACACACCTACTGTACACACTCACACATTGTAAAAACTGGCCTACATACCACAGAGGAACTCCCAGCTACACAATACGTCTTCAGTGAGTGAGTTTCAGTGAAAATATCTTGGTAAAACTTCAGTAAAGACGGCGGCCATGTTTTCATAACAGAAATGAGGACATGAAGCTGGATATCATGGACGTGTCCAGTGACCTAACACATGCTAATATCAGAAATAACATTAATGCTAACAACACTATTAAGTTTATACGCTAACATGCTATTAGCGCTAACACTCTAAAACGACCATGCTTAAAAATCATCACTACCATTCTTAGGAAACCATCATGCTAACAACACTAACATGCTAATAGCACAAACACGCTAATAACCGTCATGTGCTAATGACATTATCATGACCATTATCATATTAATAAAACTAACATGCTCATTGAGCTATCATAGAAATATCACAATAGCATGCTAATAAAACAAACCGTCACATGCTAATGACATTATCATGCTAATAACACTCACATGGTCATAAAACTATCATAGTAATATCACTATGATATGCTAACAACACTAACATGCTAATAGCACAAACATGATAATGACAGTCATGTGCTAATGACATATCATGAACATTAAACTCATATCAATATAGCACGCTAACAACATTAAAGTATCGCTAACATGCTAATAACACAAACACGCTAATGACTGTCGCATGCTAATAACATTACCATGAACATTATTATGCTAACAACACTAACATGCTCATCAAACTCATAGCAATATCACTATAGCATGCTAATAACATTAAAGTAATGCTAGCAGGCTAATAAAACGTACGTTAACACAATGATAACTCTGACAAGCTCATAGTTTCTGTTGGTGTTTGGTTGTTTAAAGGAAACTGATTCTAATGAGATTTTTTTATAAGTTTGTGGGAATTTTCAACCACAAAAACACAGAAAATCCCATTTGAAGACAAAGAAATAACATGTTTCTGAGCACATCTGAACCTCGGAGGAACGGAGCGTGTGGGTGGATGTGGATGTGTAACCTGCCACTGTGTTATTTCCTGCTGTCGTCCTGTTTTCTACTTTTGCCAGTGTGTGTCCATTGTAAGTGATCGGTCTGTATATTCTGCAGGGGTCAAAGTGCAGCTGCTTTTGTCCTGATGGATCAGAGAGTTTCAGCAGGAGGTCGCCGCTAAACTCAGTGACACCAGTGTAGTTTACTGTTTGTCTCTTTAAATAGAAAAGTACAGCAGAGTCAGAGTTCCACTTACTTTGTGAAAGAAATTACTACAATACTGTGTAATGATACTACAGCTACGTATGGGCGTGGTTTTTTTATTTTTAATAAAGAACTCCACATATTTCTTTGACATATTTGTGTGTGTGTGTGTGTGTGTGTGTGTGTGTGTGTGTGTGTGTACCAGTGTTGTTGAGCAGGTTGTTGAGCCCCTCCTCCAGCTGTGGGTCTATGGGTGAGTCTCTTCCTGGTTCCCAGTCCACATCTCCAGCCTCGCTTTCACCGTGTCCACTGTCTTTGGTGCTCTGCCAATCAGAACAGTCCTGGCCTCCATATCTGCACACACACACACACACACACACACACACACAACTGTCAGATAACATCAGAAACTTTCTGACTGAAGGAATCCTCAGTCAGTGGGTTTGTTTTCATCAGTTTTCCGTGAAACAAACGTAGGATTTTGTTTTTTAACGTCAAAACTCAAAAGAAAAGTTCTTATTGAACATTTTATATTTTATATCAACAAGAATAGACACATTGAACTGATGAAGTATTAAAAAATAAAGGTTTGATTGCTCTGTGGAAGGAGGCGGCTGAAGCCTGTAACATAATGACAATGTTAAAAGCTTCATGTATAACCTGTGTTTTAAATAAATAAATAAAGTTTAATAACAAAACAAAATAACTAAAGGTTTGAAATCGTATTACTTGGTTTGAGAAACTTTTGCAAAAGTTTTGCTGTATTTTTTAAAGCATTTTCCAGACAGATGTTTTCACTGAAACATTCAGCTGCTTTTCACAATTTACAGAAAATACAAATGACCAATGAAATCGGATGAAAATAATAAATAAAACACAAAAAAAAAAAATGTCATCAATTGCTCATTTAGCGGTCATTCCTTCAGTGGTTCTTATCACAGATTTTTCTTCTTCTTTGTCACAGAGAAACAAAGAACATAAACCCTGATAAAACCCAGACTGAGCTCCAGTGGAAATCTCTGATATGGAGACAGAGGTTTTGCTGTGTTAAAATGGTGATAAAATTCCTGAGGTTTTAGGTGACAAATCCAGTGATAACCACCAACAACCACTCACACACACTCTCACACACACACCTCTGATCCTTCAGAACTGCAGTATCAGAGCGTGTGGCTGCAGGCAGGTTCAGACAGGAAGTGCCAGTCAGATAAAGGTGAGCTCACAGACGAGTTAGTCACTTTGGAGTAAACAGCTTCATTTTATTCCAGTGCTGAAGATTAAAATCTTATCAGACTCTGAGGTGAGTTGATGCCACTTGTTTCAGTTCAAGCTTTTTTTTCATGGATTTGGTGAAGAAACACTTTAAACACCACGTCAGTGTCGACAGAAACATGACGAAGACTTAAATTTAAAAACAACATATGAACCTTTTGGGAAACAATAACCTCCTACTGGGGGCAAAAACTTGTCATTTCCCCAGACAAACCAACCAGAACCAGGACAAAATCGATTAGTTGATCAATCAAGTTGTTAATTGACAGTTTGGGTTGTTTTTTTGTTTTTTTTATAGTTTAAATCATTTTTAAGCCAAAATTTAAAAACAAATTCTGCACATTTTTAAGGTTTTTGACTCAGACAACAGGTATTTGAATGTTACCTGTGATCCAGGGAATAAAAATGGGCCTTTTCCACTATTTTGTGAAATTTTATTAATTGATATTTGTAATTAATTAAACTTGATAATCCAACCTTCAACAAAGTTTGTCATCGCCTCCAAAATCCTTACAAATGACAGAATGATTCATGCGACTGTTTGCTGTGTTTCTATCAAGGTGATGTCAGATCTAATCTCATCGCCATGGTGACGCCGAGGTACACTGCTTCCTGTGAATCAGTCAGACAGAGCTGCTATAACCTGCCCTGCACTTATACACTCACGGGGGTTATGAGACACTCATCCTGTGACATTGAACGTTTCACTTCGTGTCCTGTTTGTCTGCTGCTGTTATTTCAGTCACAGCAGGTCAGTCGGTCAGAAACACGGAGGACGACATTCATCGGCTTTCACCGCGTCAACTGGAAGCCAGAGTCCCTTCATTTAAAAATAGACAAGTCAATCTAACTGACTCTAAAGAGCTGAGACACTGTTTACAGAAGTGAAGTCACCATCTGTTTTTACAGCACTTGTTTTACCCAGAGAAGAAAAGCTGTGTACACGTTGTTTTATCTTTGCACTGGTCTGAAAATAAAGTTGTTCTCTGTACTGTAAGTGTTACTGGACTTTTACCTTCTGTGTGGAAGCAGGTGAAGTTGAACCAGAGATCTCGACTCTTTTTGTGTCTATATGTGTAATGAATGTGTTGTTTTTTGCATCCGTCTCTTCAGTCAGGATTCATACTGTAAAACTGTTTGTGTACAGATGTCTAATTATTCTTCCAATGGTTTTGTCTGAACACCGATATAAGTGTTTGAACTTTTCCTTATGACATCGGAGTCAGAGCCTCTGCCTGTCCAGTTGTGATAAAAGAGAAATTTATCCCCACAACAACAGCATGAAATAAAGTCTGAAGTGATATTACACAATGCTCTGGACACAGTGATGCTGTGGCTGTCAACATGTGCAGTAACTGGAGAAGAGGCTGCTTTATTTAAATGTGGCCTATAACTTTTAATCAGGTGGTTATTATTCTCACATTATCACACAAAGCCTAAAAACATTTTTCCCCTTCTGAAGAAATAAAAAAGTAGCTGCAGAGAGAGAGGATCTTTGCACAGAAATGTTCAGGTTCAGGAGAGACATCTGTGAGTTCTTTAAATGGGTGGCATTCCCCTTTAATGTCTGCCTGTCCTGCTATCAGAGGAAGTCTGGTTTGATCAGAGGACGCAGCAGTGATCACAGTCTGAGACCTGCAGCCAGCTGGCTCTCAAACAAACCTCTGATGATGAGGAGAGTGATGAAGGAGAGGACGAAAAGACCGGGATGGGATTTGGTGCCATCTTTGTGACACAATGACAAAATATTTACTATATTATATTATATTATATTATATTATATTACAGTTTCAATGTTCAAAGAAAGAACATTTGAGTGTTTATGTGGCGTCGTATCTACGAGAAAGTTGAAGTGTGGTGGTGGTCAAAACAGAAAACTAAATCCAGCTTCTCTGTTTTCATTTTAAAGACTGAAAACCACAGGAGACAGACGGTGGTTTATGGCTCTTACTCACCACATCACATAAAGTTAACTGTTCGTATCAGATACATGTTTCCAATCATAACAGAAAAGGTGACTTTGTTATTAAATCACCAATTTCTGTTTGTCAAACTGAATTTCACACCAGCTGTTGGGATGAATGTTCGGCTTCCAGGGTGAGATTCAAGGTTGTGTTTAGGTTTGGTTTAGTTTGTTCACTGTTTTCTTACTTTAACTCTGTATAACTTTTGTTCAGAAAATTTTTAAACATTTTCACGAACAAAAAGTACAAAGTTTCTCTGAGATGAAACTGGATGGTTTAATGCAGTGAACATGTGTGACCATAGTGTCAGTTATAGGGTAAAGTAATAAAAAACCTTCATTATGTCTAAAATGAAACATAAATAAAGGAAAAGCAGAAGGAGCTCGTTGGTTTTTTGCCTTTGTTGTGGTTTTGCTGAGTCTACATCAGAGGAGGAGACGAGGGAGGAGGAGACGAGGGAGGAGGAGGAGGAGGAGGAGGAGGAGTCAGACTGACCTGCGATGAGAATATTTGTTCCCCCGGAAGTTTGGCCTTGGCTGCAGCTGACCCTGCCGGAGGAGGGAAAGGAGCTGGGAGATCTGCTGCAGGGAGGAAGAGGGAGGAAGAGGGAGGAGAGGAGGGATGAAGGTGAAAGAGAGAGAGAGGTGAATATAATGGCTAAAAACATCAGGCTAAAGAAAGGGTGTAGATTTGCAAATGGCCAGCAGGGACATGTCCCTACGAACATTTTGGGAGGACAGAATCGTCCCTACCAATATTTGAGTGAACTCCTTTGCACTATGTTTGGAGTAAAGTCATATTAGATCATTCCAATGTGCTACGTCTCCAAGACAACCGATTTAAGCATGCTAGCAACGCCATCAGAAAAATGGCGACTTAAGTTTTTTAACCATGTTAGCTTACGTTAACTAGCAAGCTAACCCTGGCTTCAGTCTTCTGGAGGCTAGCAGTCAGGTTGCTGACAGGAGTTAAAATGGTGGATATATCAGAATATGAGTCAAATTTCTATAGAAGAATCACATGAAAATGTCACAATGAATACTCTGACTTTTTTATGCCTTACTTATGACGTTTTTCTGAATATTTTTATGCATTTACATATTTATGCATGACTATACTATGATGTTTTCTGATGTATTTATGCCTTTCTATACTATGTCGTTTTTTTTACTTTTTATGCTTTACTATACTATAACGATTTCTGATGTTTTTATGCCTTACTATAACATATTTTTGTACCTTGTTATACCATGATGTTTTTTGACATATTCATACCTTACTGTACAATTATGTTTTTCACATTGTTATGCCTTACTGTATTATGTCGTTTTTTTGACTTTTTATGCTTTACTATACTATGACGTTTTCTGATGTTTTTATGCCTTACTATAATATGACATTTTTGTACCTTGTTATACTATGATGTTTTTTGACGTTTTAATGCCATTCTATACTATGATGTTTTTTGACATATTCATACCTTACCATACTATGACATTTTCTGATGTTTTTATGCCTCACTATAGTATAACTTTTTTATACCTTATTATACTATGTCGTTTTTTTGACTTTTTATTCCTTACTATACTATGATGTTTTTTGACATTTTTAAACCTTGTTATACTATGATATTTTCTGATGTTTTTATGCCTTTCTATACTATGACATTTTCTGATGTTTTTATGCCTTGGTGTACTATTACGTTTTTCACATTTGTATACTATTATGTATTTTGACGTTTTCATACCTCAGTATACAATTGCATTTTTATACCATACTATACTATGATGTTTTTTGACATTTTTGCTCCCTATTAAGCTATGTAGTTTTTATACCTTACTATGCTATGATATTTTTATACCTTGTTATATTATGTTTTTTGACATATTCATACCTTACTGTGCAATCAAGTTTTTATGCATTACTATAACGTGACGTTTTTCACATTTTTATGCCTTACTATACTATGTCGTTTTTTTGACGTTTTATGCATTACTATACTATGACGTTTTTATACCTTATTACACTATGATGTTTTAAGCCTTACTATACTATGACGTTTTCTGATCTTTTTATGCATTACTATACCAAAACATTTTCTGATGTTTTTATGCCTTTGTGTACTATGACGTTTTTCACATTTTTATGTCTAACTATACTATGACGTTTTTATACCTTATTATAATATGATGTTTTTATGCCTTACTGTACTATGATGTTTTTGTACCTTATTATAATATGATTTTTTCATGCCTTACTGTACTATGTTTTTTTTTTTACTTTTTATGGCCTTCTATAGTATGACATTTACTGATGTTTTTATGCCTTACTATACCATGACATTTTTCACATTTTTATGCCTTTCTATACTATGACATTTTCTGATGTTTTTATGCTTTACTATACTATGATGTTTTCTGATGTTTTATGTCTCAGTGTACTATGATGTATTTTGACATTTTCATACCTTACTATGCAATTAAATTTTTATGCCATACTATACTATGATGTTTTAATGCCATATTATTCTATGATGTTTTTTGACATATTCACACCTTACTGTATAATTACATTTTTATGCCATACTATACTATGATGTTTTTATTCCTTGTTATACTATGCGTTTTTTGACGTTTTAATGCCATACTATATTATGATGTCTTCTGACATATTCATACCTTACTGTTCAATTACATTTTATGCTTCACTATATTATGACGTTTTTTTTACATTTTCATACCTTACTATACTGTGACGTTTTCTAATGTTTTTATACCTTATTATACAATGATATTTTTATGCATTACTATACTATGATGTTTTTTGACATTTTCATACCTTACTATACTATGACGTTTTCTGATGTTTTCATACCTTACTGTACTGTGACGTTTTTTGACATTTTTATGCATTACTATACTATGACGTTTTTTGACATTTTCATACTTTACTATACTATGATGTTTTCTGATGTTTTTATGCTTTACTATACTATGATGTTCTTCACATTTTTATGTCTTACACTACTATGACGTTTTTTATACCTTATTATACTATGACGTTTTTATGCCATCCTATACTATGACGTTTTCTGATGTTTTATGCCTTGGTGTACTATGATGTATTTTGATGTTTTCATACCTTAATATACAATTAAATTTTTATGCCATACTATACTATGATATTTAGATACCTTGTTATACTATGTTTTTCACATTTTTATGCCTTTCTATACTATGATGTTTTTTTTTACTTCTTATGTGTTACTATACTATGACATTTTCTGATGTTTTTATGCCTTACTATACTATGATGTTTTTTACATTTTTTACCTTATTATACTATGATGTTTTCTGATGTTTTATGTCTCAGTGTACTATGATGTATTTTGACATTTTCATACCTTACTATACAATAAAATTCTTATGCCTTACTATACTATGACGTTTCTTTGACTTTTTATGACGTTTTCTGATATTTTTATGCCTAACTATACTATCTTGGTTTTTTTTAACTTTTTATGGCTTACTACAGTATGACGTTTTCTGATGTTTTTATGCCTTAGTGTACTATGATGTATTTTGACGTTTTCATACCTTACTATGCAATTCAATTTTTATGCCAAACTATACTATAATGGTTTGATGCCATACTATTCTATGATGTTTTTTGACATATTCACACCTTACTTTATAATTACATTTTTATGCCATACTATACTATGATGTTTTTATTCCTTGTTATACTATGCTGTTTTATGACGTTTTAATGCCATACTATACTATGATGTTTTCTGACATATTCATACCTTACTGTTCAATTACGTTTTTATGACTTACTGTATTATGGCGTTTTTTGACATTTTCATACCTTACTATACTGTGACGTTTTCGGATGTTTTTATGCCTTACTATACTATGACGTTTTTTATACCTTATTATACAATTACGTTTTTATGCCATACTATACTATGAAGTTTTTTGATGTTTTATGCCTTAGTGTACTATGATGTATTTTGATGTTTTCATACCTTACTATACAATAAAATTTTTATGCCTTACTATACTATGATGTTTTTATACCTTATTATATTATGAGGTTTTTTGACAGATTCCTACCTTACTATACTATGACCTTTTTATGTCTTACTTTATTATGAAGATTCTATGTTCTACATAATATGACATTGTGTTGTATCAGCATGGTGGTACAGTGGTTGGACATGTTGTCTCACAGTAATAAGTTCGTGAGTTCAAACCTCAGATATGGGGCCAATGCTCTGTGGAGTTTATATGCCTTTTATGCCTATGACTTTTATTTTTACATTTTTATGCCTTATTATACTATGACATTTTTTTGACATTTTTATGCCTTATTATACTATGACATTTTTATGCCTTACTATACTATGACCTTTTTTCACATTTTTATGCCTTATTATACTATGACATTTTTTGACATTTTTATGTCTTACTATATTATTATGTTTTTTGACGTTTTTATGCCTTACTAAACTATGACATTTTAATGCCTTAATATACTATGACATTTTTATGCCTTACTATACTGTTACGTTTTTTGATATTTTTATGCCTTACCTTACCGTTACGTTTTTTGACATTTTTATGCCTTGTTATACTGTGACATTTTTTTGACATTTTAATGCCTTACTATACTATGACATTTTTTTTTACATTTTTATGCCCTATTATACTATAACATTTTTATGCCTCACTATACTATGAAATTTATATGCCTTATTGTAGTATGACATTTTTTGACATTTTTATGCCTTACTATGAAGTGTCGTTTTTTCACATTTTTATGCCTTATTATACTATGACATTTTTTTGACATTTTTATGCCTTAATCTACTATGTTTTTCACATTTTAATACCTTGTTATACTGTGACATTTTTTTGACATTTTTATGCCTTACTATACTATGATGTTTTTTCCCATTTTTATGCCTTATTATACTATGAAATTTTTATGCCCTATTATTCTGACATTTTTTTGACATTTTTATGCCTTACTATATACTATGACATTTTTATGCCTTATTATACTATGACATTTTTTTTGACATTTTTATGCCTTACTTTACACTTACATTTTTTGTAATTTTTATGCCTTACTATACTATGACATTTTTTTTAACATTTTTATGCCTTATTATACTATGACATTTTTATGCCTTACTATACTATGACGTTTTTTCACATTTTTATGCCTTATTATACTATGACATTTTTTGACATTTTTATGTCTTACTATACTGTTACGTTTTTTGATATTTTTATGCCTAACATTACTGTTACGTTTTTTGACATTTTTATGCCTTACTATACTATGATGTTTTTTTCCCATTTTTGTGCCTTGTTATACTGTGACCTTTTTCTTGACATTTTTATGCCTTACTATACTATGACGTTTTTGCACATTTTTATGCCTTATTATACTATGACATTTTTTGACATTTTTATATCATACTATACTATGACGTTTTTCCCCACATTTTTATGCCTTGTTATACTGTGACATTTTTTTGACATTTTTATGCCTTACTATACTATGACATTTTTTTTTACATTTTTATGCCCTATTATACTATAACATTTTTATGCCTTACTATACTATGACGTTTTTTCACATTTTTATGCCTCATTATACTATGACATTTTTATGCCTTATTATTCTATGACGTTTTTTCAAATTTTTATGCCTCACTATACTATGAAATTTATATGCCTTATTGTACTATGACATTTTTTGACATTTTTATGCCTTACTATACTATGACGTTTTTTCACATTTTTACGCCTTATTATACTATGACATTTTTTGACATTTTTATATCTTACTATACTATTATGTTTTTTGATGTTTTTATGCCTTACTAAACTATGACATTTCAATGCCTTACTATACTGTTACGTTTTTTGATGTTTTTATGCCTTACTAAACTATGACATTTTAATGCCTTACTATACTGTTACGTTTTTTGACATTTTTATGCCTTACTTTACTGTTACGTTTTTTGACATTTTTATGCCTTACTATACTATGACGTTTTTTCCCATTTTTATGCCTTGTTATACTGTGACATTTTTTTGACATTTTTATGCCTTCCTATACTATGACATTTTTTTTTACATTTTTATGCCTTATTATACTATGACATTTTTATGCCTTACTATACTATGATGTTTTTTCACATTTTAATACCTCACTATACTATGAAATTGTTATGCCTTA
>NW_019174799.1:353173-400976 GCF_002260705.1 Seriola dumerili | reverse complement strand
TTTTTTAACATTTTTATGCCTTATTATACTATGACATTTTTATGCCTTACTATACTATGACATTTTTTTGACATTTTTATGCCTTATTATACTATGAAATTTTCATTCCTTACTTTACTATTACGTTTTTTCACATTTTATGCCTTACTATTCTAGGACATTTTTTTCACATTTTTATTCCTTACTATACTTTTACGTTTTTTGACATTTTTATGTCTTACTATACTATTATGTTTTTTGACATTTTTATGTCTTACTATACTTTTACGTTTTTTGACATTTTTATGCCTTACTATACTGTTCTTTTTTGACATTTTTATGTCTTACTGTACTGTTATGTTTTTTTTATGTTTTTTTGCCTTTCTATACTATGACGTTTTTACACATTTTTATGCCTTATTATAGTATGACATTTTTTTCACATTTTTATGCCTTACTATACTATGAAGGTTTTTGACATTTTTATGCCTCACTATACTATGACATTTTTTTGCCTTATTATACTATGACATTTTTATGCCTTACTATACTATGACATTTTTTTCACATTTTTATGCCTTACTATACTATGACGTTTTTTCACATTTTTATGCCTTATTATAGTATGACATCTTTTTCACATTTTTATGCCTTGCTATACTATGAAGGTTTTTGACATTTTTATGCCTCACTATCCTATGACATTTTTTTGCCTTATTATACTATGACATCTTTTTCACTTTTTTATGCCTTGCTATACTATGAAGGTTTTTGACATTTTTACGCCTCACTATACTATGACATTTTTTTGCCTTATTATACTATGACATCTTTTTCACTTTTTTATGCCTTGCTATACTATGAAGGTTTTTGACATTTTTACGCCTCACTATACTATGACATTTTTTTGCCTTATTATACTATGACATCTTTTTCACTTTTTTATGCCTTGCTATACTATGAAGGTTTTTGACATTTTTACGCCTCACTATACTATGACATTTTTTTGCCTTATTATACTATGACATCTTTTTCACTTTTTTATGCCTTGCTATACTATGAAGGTTTTTGACATTTTTACGCCTCACTATACTATGACATTTTTTTGCCTTATTATACTATGACATCTTTTTCACTTTTTTATGCCTTGCTATACTATGAAGGTTTTTGACATTTTTACGCCTCACTATACTATGACATTTTTTTGCCTTATTATACTATGACATTTTTATGCCTTATTATAGTATGACATTTTTTTCACATTTTTATGTCTTAATGTACTGTTACGTTTTTTGACATTTTTATGTCTTAATGTACTGTTACGTTTTTTGACATTTTTATGTCTTACTATACTATTACGTTTTTTGACATTTTTATGTCTCACTATACTGTTACATTTTTTGACATTTTTATGTTTTACTATACTATTACGTTTTTTCACATTTTCATGCCTTATTATACTATGACATTTTAATGCCTTACTATACTATGAGGGTGTAGCTAATTGATGGGTTAGAGAATTAAACCTTTTATTTTAATTCAATTTTACATCAAAAACAAAACAGCTTTCGAATCAACTTTTCACTGCTGCTCAAATTGTTTTCATGTTGTAGTTACAGATGATAAACATTAATAGGGTTGTTTTTAAAAACATGTCTCAAATGAATCTTTCACTTATTTTAAACTTTAGTTTGTTGTCAAAATCTTACCCAATCAGTTGCATTGAGCAATCAGTTCAGCTGATTTCAGCAACTCTCAGGTAGAAAGTGAATAAACATTTTCTTTTTTTTTGTCAGTTAGTTTAACAGTGTGAGAACCGAGTGGCTGCGTCCGTCTCACTGCTCACAGCTTTCTGCTGACAGCTCTGTTATACAGCGGATACACACTGCACACCAGGGAGGAAACACACACATTGGGGAAGGTGTATGTGTCTCTATGTGAGTGTGTGTGTGTGTGCACATGCTAATTTATGACTTTGTTTTAGTCATGACATTTGTGTGTTTTGTGTGTTTTTGCACGCTGCTGCTGCGACAGGAAATGGCCTCTACGTAAAAGCCTATTCTTCTCTGGCCGGTTTCCTTTCCTTCCAGGATGGACTCTGAAATTTGGACGAGCGGAGGGTGTGTGTGTGTGTGTGTGTGTGTCTGTGTGTGTGTGTGTGTGTGTCTGTGTGTGTGTGTGTGTGTGTCTGTGTGTGTGTGTGTGTGTGTCTGTGTGTGTGTGTGTGTGTGTCTGTGTGTGTGTGTGTGTGTGTCTGTGTGTGTGTGTGTGTGTGTTGAGGTGGAGGTGAACAGTAAATCCCCCTCTCCTCCCCAGCGTCCAGCAGACCTCTTCCTCTGCGATCTCGAGGGGAGAGAAACTTCTGAAGCCAGACAAATGCCAACTGGGCCGACTGAGAGCATGGAGGAGAGGTGGATTCTGGGTAAAAAATGAAAAAGGCCTCTTCCTTTCTTTAATGGGATTCACGTGAGGATGTCGGACCTGGCCGAGCTCTTTGTTCTCTGTCTACAGGGCGCTGCCACTGACTTTCGCCCTTGATGACGCTGGTTGGTGTTTCAACCACTGCAGCTCAACAAGACTAAACCTGTTGTTTCTGATGCTCTGCTCCACGTTCATGACTCCACCTGACTGACTGAGAGGTTACATGTGTGTCAGTGTGTTTTAGATCAATCAATATAAAAACAGACAGACAGTTTCTTCCTCTTATAATCTCTGTACAACTCATGTTTTGGTGAAGTTCAGTTTCTCCACATATGTGTTGCTCAATTTAAATGGATATGTGCATAAACAAACATATAAATAAATTGAGAATACTAATTATTGTGATTAATTTCTAATATGCAGAATAAAAAAACATTCTTTCAGCAGCACATGTAAAAACATTCATACTTCATTCATTCCCCTCTGTATTATTCATCCAATATACTGTCATTTTAAAACTCAAACCAAAACAACGTGTCAGTTCATCTCTAAATACTTTCTAATTTTCCTTATTTCCTAAAGCAGCAGGACACTACTTAGATTTTAGCGAACGTTACTCAAACAGGAGGAAATAGTGCATTTTTGTTGGGGACTATTTTCAGTAGCGGATAAATCCACATTTGGTGTTCTGGTGAGTATTTTGGGGCGGCAGGATGAAGTGTGTGTGTCAACAGTGCTCACAAATGTGTTTCAGTAGTTTTTGGAAACAATGGAGCTCTAAGGAAGAAGGTATCACACACACAGTAACTGATGTGTGCACAAGCAGCGTGATGTGTGTCTGACACACTGCGTCCCGCTCCGAGCTGCTGCTTTTAGTCCGAGCTGTTTTTCTTTCCTCGGCTCAGTAAAAGTGATTTTCGGGTCATTTGTAAGTGACAGAGCGGCGTGTCAGGGAGGTGTTAGGTTACACTACAAACACATCACAGCTTACTTTGGCTGCACTCAACCCCCCCCCACCCCCCCCCACCCCACCCCACCCTCCTCACCCCCCAGAGCACAAAAGAAGTCCACCCCCCCTCCCTCCTACTCTCCTGGTTTCAATATGAATTCTATATTGTGATATTTAAGAAAAGAAAAAAGTCAGACGGGGGGGGGGGGGGGGGGGATTACTGTCTGTGACACATGAGCACCTGAATAAACTTGCTGCTTTTTGGCTTCACAGTCATCCGTCAACTACTTATACACCCCCCCAGTACACACACACACATGCACACGCACACACACACACATGCACGTGCACACGCACACACACACACACGCACATGCACACACACAAACACACACATGCACACACACAAACACACACACGCACACACACACACACCCCTTCACCTCCACCCGACTCCAGCCTTCAGGCAGTCTGAGTAAGTCATCACACAGGAGGCCGAAAAAACAGAGAGGCTGCTGGGAAAATGTAACGGAAGCTGGTCTGTGTGTGTGTGNGGGGGGGCTCTTACTCTCTAATGGACTTCACTTCAGATTAATCTGAACGCCTGCAGGGGGGAAACTTAATTACCCCGCCACTAACTGTAAGCACATGTTGAAATGAATGTGATCACACGTTTTAGACGGAAGTAAATTAGATTTAAACGAGAGCCAGCGGCGGCATGCTCGCCTTAATGTTCACGCTATAGTGGAAAATGTAAATAAGAAGACATTAAAAAATCATCAGGCAGATTTAGAGAAATCATTAACGCTGTGTAAATGGAGACATTTGTCACTTCAGCTTGGAGTAAAGTTATAATTTGCCGCAGAACTTCAGTCATGAGTTTGAGTCTTGCGGCGCAAATTTAATTCATTTAAATGAACTCAATTTTAAGTTTGTTATAAAAAGACACTATCAACTTGTTAGCATTCTTCCCAGCATGCATTGTGTTTGGGTTCTCTAAATATACCCTCCAGGAACTCCTTTTTCTTCTCTTGTGAATTTACTTACATGATGGAGCTTTATTTTGCCTTGTTTTTGTATTTCTTTTTTCTTTAATGCAAATAAAGCATGGTACCACTTCACAATAAGACTTCCCTTATAAAGGATTTATAAATGGCTTATAACTAATTTATTAATTAGCTTGTTAACACTTTATAAGTCATTAAGCTGTTATAACACATTAGATCAAATGTGCAACAGAGACCTGTTGCTTGCCAAATAGTGAGCCTACGTTTATCTGTACGGTTAAACCTCATATCTCCTTAGTTACTGAGCTCTCTTTGTTTTTTCCATCATCAGCATTTGTACCTGTAAAATTATTAATAACTGATAAAAGGAGCCTTAGCAAATTAAAAACCATTTATAAATCCTTTATAAGAGTCTTATTTTAAAGTGTTACCCCAAATGTAAATGTGTTTAAGACTAGATTGAAGATTGAACAACATCAACTGATTACGACTCACAGTGAACTCACAGTTTGAAGGTACCAGGGAAGAAATAATGATTATTGATCACTGTGAATGTTTCACGACTCACCTGCACCTCTGGGGAAGCCGAGGAAAGCTCGATGGAGTCTCCAAACGCAGCCATGGACAGTCGGACCAGGTTTCGAAGCATCTGCCGGTGTTCTGCGTCTTGGCCGCCTCGTCCCTCCGAGGTCTTCGGCCTCCTGAGAGTTGCCTGGGATCCGGAACATGCAGGCTCCTCCCCTTCCCCCTCTGGGTGACCCTGGCGCTTTAAGGTACTCGAATGTGAAAGCGAAGAGGACGACGACGGGTTCCTGGCTTTCCGAAGAGTCCGGTAAGACGTGGCGGGAGTCAGAGGCAAGGAGCCGTCAAGTTCAATGTTCCCGGGTTTCCGAAGGGTTCTGCAGTGATGGGTGACAGTTTGAGCGGGATCACCCTCTGGGTAACCTTGAGAATGGAAGCTCGTGTTCATGGCTGATTGAGTTAAGGTGTATTGTCTCTCAGTTTGTACATCCTCTGACATTATTGGAGGCGGAGCCAGTGGCTGAGATTCACTCTCGTCCTCAGAAAGCTCCTCCTTTCGTCCCCGGATGACGGGAATCAGCTGAATGTCTGACTTTCTGATGTTCTTCTGTGGGCGCCGGGGATGGCGGGTGTAGGTCGATTCAGCCTGTCTGCAGTTGTAAGCCCGGTTGTCCCGTTTCTCGGGGCGGCAGAACGTCGTCACCAAAGCGATGGCCAACAGAAGTAGCAGGCACGTAGCGCCCAGGCAGATCGCCATCATCATGGTGAAGCTCAGCTGACCGCGGTTCCCAGGTGATGAGTTCTTCAGATGGTCCTTGAGGTTGATGAAACTCACCTCCAGGGTTACCTCGGTGACCAGGCTGGGCGTGCCCATGTCAGATACAGCGACGTCCACCTTAAAGGTTTTCCCGATGAGCTCAGTAGCATTGGTGGTGTTAACAAACAGCTGGCCTGTAGCCTCGTCCAACCAGAAGAGTCCGTCGGGGTTTCCATCAGTAATCAGGTATTTCAGCTCTCCATTGGGCCCCGAGTCCGGGTCTTCAGCCTTTATGGTGGAAGCGAGGAACCCAACGAGTCCGTCTCTGATCGGGTGATTCATGGGAAGAGCGGTCGATGCCTCCTCCATGTCGTTCCCCAGCTCGGTCACAATCTCCCCCTTCTCTGCATCAACGGGTACGCTCAAAGAGGCCACACCCTTCCTGGGTTTCGGATCCTTGATGACCGGGTAGTTGTCATTCACATCCTCGACGTCAACCTGGACGGTCGCGGTGCTGGTGAGGGGCGGGTGACCGTGGTCGACGGCCTCCACGATAAAGGAGTAGGTGCGCGATTCCTCGTAGTCCAAAGGGCGCCGGATGCTTATGACACCACTAGTTGGATGGATGGAAAAAGACTGTGTGTCAGTTTCCATGTCATTGGAGTTGGGTATGAAGTAGGAAACTCTTCCACTGAGCTCCAGGTCAACGTCGTGGGCTTCCACTTTGAGAGCGTGGTAGCCCGCGACATTGTTCTCCTTGAAGGAAGTCTTATAGAGGGAGGTGGAGAACACTGGGGCATTGTCATTCTCATCCAGAACATGGACAGGTAGGTGTTTAATACAAGACAGCGGAGGATCTCCATAATCCTGGGCCAGGACCGTGATGTTATACTGCATAACCTTCTCTCTGTCCAGGCTGCCGTTGGTTACGATCATGTAATTGTCACCGTGGATCCGTTTGAGGCGGAAAGGGCCGGATCCGTGCTGAATGTGCGCTCTCACTTTGCCGTTTTCTCCTGAATCTGCATCGGAGACCATCACCAGAGCCAGAAACGTGTCCTCCTGCGCTCCCTCCAGCACAGTCGCCACAGGTGAGTTGGGCGGAGTCCAGGTCATGTGTATCCGCGGCGCGTTGTCGTTAACGTCTTTGAGCTTGACGTGCAGTTTGCAGTGCGAGGGGATGGCGTTGGGCCCGCGATCTCGGGCCTGTACGATCACTTCATAAGAGGAGTGGGCCTCAAAGTCCAGGGGCGCTCTGAGACTCACGGCTCCATTTTGTGGATCCACGTAGAAGAGCCTCTGAACCTCTGGACGTGTGTGCTTACTGAGCGAATACTCCACCTCCCCATTGGCTCCCTGGTCGGGGTCCGTGGCCTTGAGGTTGATGATGGTTGTCCCCCGGGTTGTGTCCTCAGGTAGCTCCACGGTGGGACTGCTGTCCTCAAACGTTGGGCTGTTATCGTTCGAGTCCTGAATGTTAACCCGGACTAATGTGCTCCCAGATCTGGGGGGGTTCCCTTTATCCCATGCCACCAGGGTGAGGTTGAAGGAGGTCTGAAGCTCCCGATCCAGTTCTTTAATAACCACCAGCTCTGCCTGTTTTGTCCCATCTGGACCCACGGTCACATCCAGGGCGAAGTGTTGATTGACGGACAGCGAGTAAGTCTGGAGGCTGTTGGGCCCCGCGTCCGGATCCACCGCCCGGTCTAGAGGGATTCTCATTCTGAGGCTGGCTGTCTCAGAGATCTCCACCTCCTGCAGAGGACCGGGGAAGCTGGGACTGTGGTCGTTCAGGTCCATCACTTCCACACGAACCCTCAGGCAGTTCACAGCGCCGCTTTTCCTGTAGAGGACGCTGAAGGCCACCTCGCACAGGTCTGACCCTCGGCACAGCTCCTCCCTATCCAGCCGGCCTTGGGTGGAGACGACCCCATTTCGAGTGCTGACGGAGAAGGGAAGGGCCTTCCCGTGTTCCACCACCTGGAAATCCTCCAGAGGACCACCTTCGTCCCTCTGACGCAGGTCGTCCACCAGCCGGCCGACCTGAGTTCCCGCCGGCTGCTCCTCCCAAACCCGGTACTGGATAGTTATTGATGACGGCTCGGAGGATCGAGCCTCGGAGCAAAGACTCAGAACCAGGAGCAGAGCCAGCAGCATCATGAAGTGAAGTAAAAATAATCTCCTGTCGACTGTCTAAACTGACATTTCTAAAAATCACTGCTCAGTAATATGAAGAAAAATATGAACTTTAAAATTTAAAATAACTTTAAAACTGTGTTGTTGAAATAAAAAAGTCTGTGTGTTAAACATCAGATAAAACGTTCCAGTTTTTCTTCAAAATAATTTAGTTTCTTCTTTAAAAAACAAACAACCACGACCAAACGAGTAAATACAACTGTTTGTAAAGCAAATACCTCGAGAAAAAAAACCTTCAGTTTGGTCAGGATACAATTATAGAAGCCTATAATTAAGATATCATCCTCTCTCTCTCTTCACACACTCAGCCTCTCTCTGCCTGGTGCTGTTACTCACTCACGCTGCTGCTGGCGTCCAGCCGCTCAGTTCCTCCTCCTCCGCTCAGGACAGTTCAGCTCCAACTGAGAAAGTTTGGATGTGGGTTTCCACATGCCGGCGGAGCCGCGGCCAATCCGGAGGGAGGAGGAGGGTTATATGCAAATAAATCCAGACTCAACACAAAGAAAAACCCCTCCTGCCCTGAGGAAACCCAGCACAACTCTGGAGTGCTTTTAAAGAAATATGACACCACCTCTCTGTCACTTATAGCTCCCCCACCCACCCCCCCTTTTAAACTGCATAAACTCATCACAAACTGCAGTAACGGACCTTAAATCATGTGGAAAATTTGTGTCAGGTTAAATCCCAGTGGGACTAAAGGCCACAGCAGGAGCTCCACGGCCATGACGTACAGTCTGGGGCCTGACAGCCAAAACACAAACATATGAAGATGTGAAGATGGCCGTCATCATAAATACGCCGACAGCTTCAGAGCTGTCAGTCCTCAGTGATACTGTCGAAGCCTTTTGTTCAAAGTGCAAAGAATAAATTATTATTGTCGTGTTCTTTACGTCCTGGACGTTCGACACAAAGACGGCTTTCTGTTCTTTCTCCTTGGAAATGAACGAGATGAGACGGTTGTTCTCAGGAGGGAAAAACAGTCCTTGAAGACTCGACCAGCTATGACATGAATGCTCAAAATTCAACCGCCTGTCCTCAATGTGACGAAACCCACATTCCACACACTTTTCCCTCCAAATATAATTATGAGGAGTCAGAGTTCGACCGCAGGCCACAGAGGTCAAAACATCTCCAGCCAATCGGGGCGGGAGCTCGTGTCGCTCGTTTCTTTGCAGCTGAAGGTTCATTAGTGAAAAGATCTGTGAATCAAGTTTGAATCAAATCCTGGATCATGTGGATTAAACATTTATTTGCAATAAAGATTTGACTTTAAAAAAAAGAGAAGATGAGCTTTAGTTTGTGCTGTGATTGACTCGTGACAGAGGTGGTTTGAAGATGTCAAAGGTCTGACTGTGAGACGGTGTTTCAGGGACACACACTGTAAACTGTCTACACTACTTCAGTCTCTGTTTGGAAACCAGTTGGCATTCACAGCTGCACATCCACTGACAAGAGCTAAATGTTTTCCCAGCATGCACAGGGCTTCTTTTTCATTCAGTCCCCAGAATATCCCGCAGGCCGAGAGAGAATCGGGCTGATGAAGCGTATCACTTTCCTGTCAGCTCGGAGCGCAGTCAAACACGGGATCCAGTCGCCGTTCTAACGATTTTATTTTCCTAGGTCAGCGGTTCACATGATGGATGGATGATTAGATCAAACACATAAAGACTAAATAAATGCAGTTATATCAACTTCAAATGTTAAACTACAGTAAATGAAGCAGACGTTCCACTTTATTCATGCATCCACCATCTCTTCACTCTGGTGTCAAACATCTGATTCAGTCTAATGACACGATACAAATAAACATTCAAGACAATAAAAGGCTGATCAATCAACTGCTGTAATGTTCACCAAAATAAAATAACAAGGTCCATATTACGAGTCCAACACGCTGGTTCTCGGTTCTCTTTGTTCTCCCGGTTTGAAGGGAAATGGCTCCCACACAGGTGGGTGCAGTTATACAACCTCTGGGCGTGGTTATTGGAGTCATAGGTGATTTGCAGGCAGGTATTTACAGGTATGACACTCAGTGATTTGTAAGATGTATTTACAGTTTGTGATCAAATCTCAGACTTTTAATGTTTTTAAAAGAGTTGCATTAAAGTAAAAATGAGCCACGTGTCATCTACAAAGAACCAACAGCAAAATATGATCAATATTAACAGGAAACATCCAATAAATCAGCTGAAACAGAAACAGCGAGGCAGCGGACAATAACAACAAACACAATAAAATGACACGTTACAAGTTGCAAAAACAGTTTTACATGTGTAAATGAACATTTGTGTCAGAGAAAGTAATCCAGTCAGCGTTTCATTTCCTTCACACTTATTGTTTAAAACTATTTCTGCATAAAACATCAACTTTAACTAACAACAAAACTCCTGCAGCAGAGAAACGACTGACTTTCATTTCACTGCTCCACCAGAGCTGAGACCAGAAACCCTGTTAATCAGTGCTTTTTAAATATATATAAAACACAAATATATATATAACATTTAAAACATGCTTCATAAATATATATAAAACATCACAAAGACAGTTCCGTCAGAAAAAGCAGCTGTTACAGACGAAGTTATTAAAACAAGTGAGTGAAGAGAGTTTGTGTTTCAGAGTCGACCAATCCCGTGATCTGATGTCATCGTTGTTTACAAAACAACAATTACACACGAATATAAACAAAGTAAATCCTACAGGGAAATATTCAAAATAACCTTTAACTTCATGTGCCGCCTGCGATCGTCTGTTCAGGCAGAGCAGAGGTCGGCCAATCAGATTAGACTATCACCAAAACAAACACCATCAACCTCCTGTCTGCGGCCAATCAACTGGCACTCTGTGTGTGTGTGTGTGTAAATTGTAGAAGGAAAATGCTTTTGCAGACACACACATGCACACGTCTGCTTCAAATTAATTTACCACCTGTGTGTGTGTGTGTGTGTGTGTGTGTGTGTGTGTGTGTGGTCAAGCCCTTCCATACCATCAGTCTTCCTGTGTGTAGTGACACACTTACTTTTAAACTTTAACTCTCTCTCTGTCAGTTGCTTTCATTCATTTTCAGTTTGAGAAAATATCATATGGATTTTTTTTTTCTTCAGCAGCTGGAAACATCTGGATGAGACGTCACAGAGTCTCTGATTGGACCGTTTTCAACAGGAAGGAATAAAAACCAAACAACTGGTTGAAGAACATCTGTAACAGCTGTGGTGATTCAGGTAAATATTTCTTCACAGTGTAACCTGTGAGTGCTGCACCTCACCCGTCTCTCCTCAAGCATGACTGATAACAAGCATGCTGATTTATCTCTCTCTCTCACACACACACACACACACACACACCCACACACACACACACACACACACACCCACACACACACACACACACACACACCCACACACACACACACACACACACACCCACACACACACACACACACACACACCCACACACACACACACACACACACACCCACACACACACACACACACACACACCCACACACACACACACACACACACACCCACACACACACACACACACACACACCCACACACACACACACACACACACACCCACACACACACACACACACACACACCCACACACACACACACACACACACACACACGTCATGTAGAGGCTGACGTTCTGTTGATTTTGAGGTTGGTTCTGGGGTTTTTTTTTGTTTGTTTTTACATCTAAGATTGACGTAATTCCTATGATACCACTAGTTACCAACTTGTTATCAACTAGTCATCAACTAGTTATCAAGGTGAGTGTGTGTGTGTTTGTGTGTGTGTGATTATAGGTGACCCCATTAGCAGCCATTAGTGGAGCAGTTGACAGAACATTCACCTTTTGTTTGGCCTGAAGCCTGAAAGCAGCTGAAACCCCCTCCACCAACACAACTGTGTGTGTGTGTGTGTGTGTGTGTGTGTGTGTGTGTGTGTGTGTGTGTGTGTGTGTGTGTGTGTGTGTGTGTGTGTGTGTGTGTTAAAAGCAGGATGTAGCTGATCTGCTGACCCACATGTTGCCAGATAAGGATCAGAGTGGAAGGAGACAAATACCACACTCTCCAGTGAGAGGATGCACAGGGTGTGTGTGTGTGTGTGTGTGTGTGTGTGTGTGTGTGTGTGTGTGTGTGTGTGTGTGTGTCTCATTCCATTCATTTTCTGTATTAGCTTTGTTCTTTGTGACCATGTTTTCCTCAAATCTAATTCACAGATTCACAGCTGATCGTCTCACAGTCAAAATAAACTTGTTTTTTCCTCCGTCACTCTATTTTATATTTTTCACCGTGTTTATTAAATAATGTCTGTGGATCCAAACTAAGCCTCCTATTCCTCAGTGACACGCACACACACGCGCGCACACACACACACACACACACACACACACACACACACACACACACACACACACACACACACACACAGAAACCAAACGTGGATTCATCTGCCGCTGAAACAGAAGCGTTTGATAAGAACTACAGCAGCTGTTATGAAATAAAAATGAATGGTGGTGTAAAGATTTACATCTTCAGTAGAAACCAAAAATAAAAACACAGTAAAGAATAAGTTGAGTCTTTAAAAGTCAGTGAACTGCTCTGCCAACATGTTCACTGCTGAACAAACACAGTGAGTGACGTGTAGCTGCTCCTTCACTGTCGGAGTGAGCGCAGGCTGCAGGGCCACGACCCGGGGATCGAACCTGCGTCTGCTCAGGAACTTCACTGTGTGGTTTGGAGTCGGTGCGCTGGCGTCCCTGAAGCTCAACACGCTGTAACTGAAGAAAACATCTTCGGCTCATTAACACAACAGGAAGTGTTTCCAGGGGACACTAAAAAGTGATGACCCCGGCTGGGACTTGTTGTTGATGCCCTGTTGTGTCTTTTGAAGTTTAAAGCTTTCAGGCACAAGTGTGTTTTTGCAGCGCATGTGTTTGTGAGGCTGCAGGCTTTGACCTGCTGATGGTGATGCGTTCAGGGACCGGTGCAACTCATCCGACAGTCTTCAGGAATCCAGACCTTTGGGAGATGTTGAGATATTAATTACAGCCAGCAGCTGGAAACATCATGAAAATATGGATCCAAATTTATGAGAATCCATTGATCAGAGGTGAAAACGATGATCCTCTGGGGACCACGAACGCCTCCACAAAGTTTCAGTTTGTTTCATAATCATATTTTTTACCTTTACCCTGAAAAGATCGTATTAATAAATAAACATCAGAATAAAGGACAAAAGTTAATGGACAAAAATTAGTAGAGCCGTCGCCTCATTGGTTGATCCCACATGACAACAGGTGATGACACGCGTCTGTTGACGTCCAATCAGTGACCGAGCTGAACCCGTTCACCTCCACTTCTATTGTCCCACTGAACTGCTGATTTGTTTGTTTACGTGTCGACCTCTGACCTCCCTCCTCCTCCTCCTCTTTGTCCACCTCCTTCACGTCACCACCCTTCTTTCCTTTCCTTAAACATTTCTGCAGACTCTCCTCCTCCCCTCCTCCCTCACCTCCTCTTCTCCTCCTCCATCGCCTCCTCTCCTGCATCTGGGAACAAGTTTCCGGTCGCAGGAAACAGTCTGATGGTGGAGGCCAGAAACAGGATGTCCTGAGAGGAGAGGAGAGGAGAGGAGGAGAGGAGAGAGGAGAGGAGAGGAGAGAGGAGAGGAAACAGAAGAGGAGAGGAAACAGAAGAGGAGAGGAGAGGAGAGGAAAGGAAACAGAAGAGGAGAGGAGAGGAGAGAGGAGAGAGGAGAGGAGAGGGGAGGAGAGGGGAGGAGAGGAAACAGAAGAGGAGAGGAGAGGAGAGGAAACAGAAGAGGAGAGGAGGAGAGAGGAGAGGAGAGGAGAGAGGAGAGGAGAGGAAACAGAAAGGGAGAGTAGGAGAGAGGAGAGAGGAGAGGAGGAGAGGAGAGAGGAGAGAGGAGAGGAGGAGAGGAAACAGAAGAGGAGAGGAGGAGAGGAGAGAGGAGAGAGGAGAGGAAACAGAAGAGGAGAGGAGGAGAGAACAGTTTAAACTAGCTGAGATGTTTCTCATTTACAATCTTGTTTCCTCTCGTTCATGAAATGAACTGGCGGCCTTCTCCTGCAGAGCAGGAGGTGATGATGATGATGATGATGATGATGATGATGGGTCCCTCCTCATGTAATGTGCACAGCAACATATAATATATATAATATATATTTTATATATTTCTGGGCTGATGAAATAAAGAACGAATTAAAGGCGACGCAGCGATCAGAGGAAACAGAGGAAACAGAGTCACGACTCGTGTGTTTAGTTCATGTAAATCTGCAGGTTAATTGTTTCTTCCTGTGATTGTGGCTCTTCCTCCACCTCACCTTGACCTACTGACCTCCGCTGCACACACACACACACACACACACACACATAAATATTAGACTACACATAAACATCTGTGTGGATATGACTGTCAGGGTTTAGATTCTGGTTTCCTCTCAATGAATCTGGTTCAGGTTGGTTTCTTCTCTGTAATCAATTAAATAACACTGGATCTTAATGAATGAAATCTGTCTGCAGCACGTTTCTGCTCATTTCTGCACATCCAACTTTAATCCAATTCCAAATGTAAAAGTGTCCAAAATGAGGCTAATTAATGGAAATATTTACTTTAATTTCCAGTTGAAGTCACATTAAAATTAACTATTTAACTATTATTGTTTATTATTTATTATTTATTATCATCTATCATTATTATTATTATTAATGAGCTCCTGGACACCTGAACTTACCCTATCTATCTATCTATCTATCTATCTATCTATCTATCTATCTATCTATCTATCTATCTATCTATCTATCTATCTATCTAAAGTTAAACAGTAAAACATGTTGATCTGTTTCTTTCAGACGTCTGAGAAAATGAAGTTCAATGAGATTTAGCGATTTTTTTCTGTCCCCTAGTGGCTGAAATCACACGATGCAAGTATGAAAAATTAAAATGGTATATTGTTATTATTATTATTGTGATTATTGATGATAAAGCAGATGTGTGTCTGGTGGGCAGATGTTGCTCTTAAAGTGAAACCTCATTAACCTCTCAGTTAAAATGTGGCAGTTAACAAAGCAGCACACTTCCTGTCTGAGGGAACAAGTGGTCTGCATCTGTCTCTGAACACACACACACACACACACACACACACACACACACACACACACACACACACACAGACAGAGATTAAGGTGCTTTGATGGAAATCTGAACCACACACATGCAGCCAGTAATTGGGAGGAAATCTCCTTTGGTTTTGACGGATGAAACCTGGAGTGTGTTACTGCACTCTGATCTTCAGATACACAGAGTCTGATTTACATGTTTGTCTGGTTTATTGTACAGGTGAAGAAATAAATATGTAGCAGCAGTTAGCATCTAGCAGTTAGCATTGGCTTTTAATTACATATGGTACATATTTTATTCTATTGCCATCTGTTATTTTATCTTTTAAAGCTCCATATTTTCTTCTTCTTCTGTGTTTTATTTGAAGTGTTGATCCATTTTGTCCAATTTGTACAAACTTGAATTTCTCAAGCAGATTTATTGTACAGGTTTACAAAGGTTGATTTACAACTACAAACATTGGAATTATTTGTAAACATCACTTTACAAGCTCAAAATCATTTTGACCCTAACTTGAGCCGAGGTACAAATAACTACGACCAACAACAGCTTTGTTTTTAAAAACATCTGCTCACTAATACACATCTCTCAGCATAAAACGCGCTATGTTTAACCTTACGTTTACATGGTTGTGGTTTACCTGGTGAAGTGATAAACTGTTGTTACTGAGTAGTTCCTCATTACTCCATCACTATATCACAATTACACAAGTTTCCAAACAAGTATTTTAATTGTAATATTCAAACCAACTATTAATAATCACATTCACGTTTTCTGATGCATTCGATATGAAGACAACTTAAATGTAATAGACACAACATCATTTTAACTCATCTTAAACGTTTAACTATGATCTGTGTGGAAATGCAATTACACAAAATACAAATTGCTTTTAACAGACTTACCTTTTCTTGCCTGAGGTGGATTCTGCCATCCCTATGAAACAAAGGGAAAAATAAGGACATGTTCAGCAGCTCCTCTTTTGATTATGAAATGCTTTTGAAGCGGTCTAAGGACTTCAGAACATAAAAGATGTTCAATGTTCAGATGATCAATCATGCACTTAAACCTAATTTAGCATATACTGTAATAACAAGACTATATATATATATATATATATATATATAAGTCTGTTAAAAAAAACAAACACGTTAGTGGTGAGGCAACACAAAGACACTGGAAGAGTTAGAGCTTCTGTGTCACATACAAAGCATAAACCGGTAAAACTTGGTGCTCAAAATTAGAATGACTCCTGCTGAACAAGATGTGCAAAAGATCACAGTATAGACAATATCTGTTATGTGCAGGGATGATACCTGAAGGTGTTGATGTAATGTGCTTGATGATTGATGATTGATGAGGTCAGATGCAGAAGAAAAGGCAGGTGCTGGTCCATCAATGGTGATTAGACTGGACTTCTGGTCCTGATACAGACAAACATGTGATGGGACAATTAGTTTAGATCATACAAGTTCTTTATATTCAAACATGTTAGGCCTGTTGCGTGTGTATAATAAATTGTGAGATTTGAATATGCAAAAATACAGTATGAACATTATGAAATGTAAATGCAAGGAAATGAAGGATAAACAACTAGAGGAATGATAAGAATTCCAAGCAATCTTCCAATTTTGTTGGAATGATTCTGTCTGTGTCAGAATAAAGAACATCACTGAGAGCTGAGAACCATCATGACATGTGCACCTGCACAATGACACCAAACTGAGTATTAGTTTCTATTCTGTTGTTATTTCATGTAAAACGGTTCAGCAGACTGTTTATTACAACTAAGCTGAGGGAATAATGTATTTTCAGATATCTGTGATCATCTAATCAGAGAGCTGTTTCTTTGGTCTTTTTCTCTATACTCTACAATCATGATATTGATATGATTTCTATTCTCTAATGTTATTTCCCATCCAGCCAAGCGTCTGGATCTTCGGGGACACCTACAACCTCTTGCAGCAATGATGGAGGCCCTGCACCACCTCCACCTGCAGTGTCCACACATGAAGATCTTCTCTTCCCAAACATACACACAGTGTCTTACATGATAATATAGTATTTTTTTAATGTAACACTTGTGGCCATAACATTGTTCAGTCTGATCAGCTGTGCTCTTCCTGGTTCCCTACACCCTCACTGTCGTATTACACTCTCTGCCCCATGTCAGACATACAATCACATGACTTTTGGACTCCACTGTAGCTGTAACAAACTGTCAATAGTTTTAAAACATTAGAGTTCATATTTCATAGTCAGCCATTATAGTTAATATCAGTGTGCTGTTCCAACAGCATCACTTATTTAGAGGGAGATTGTTACTGGAACAAATAAATATGAACTGTCTCACACATTAGGACTCATGATGAATAATGATTATACTTGTTTTTAAATTCTGTTCCACTGTTGATTCACCTACTTCTTTTTTTAAACAAACTTACATATGACAGCGAAATTCAGCTTTAACTTAATCGACAACTATTTATTGATTTTAAATGGTTGATTGTAAATTGTACACCATTTAATTAATCTATTTTAGACATGTTTCCAGTGTTGTAAATTGTTTAAATTAATGTAGTTTATAATGTCCAATAAAGTAATTTATGAAGCTCTTGCTTTAACTTATAGAACACATCTGGTATGAATTTTCACAATAGTAACATGTACAGCACTGTGTGACTTTTTCTATGTTAGCTTTAATCAACAACATAAATACTAGAAATATTTAAATGTTGTCCGACAACACTGACAATGAAGGATCAAAAACATGCTGATGTTAATTGGTAAATACTTTCACCTGTGGAGGTGGTGACAGTGCTAGAGATGATCCATCACTTAATCACAGTTTAATATTTATAAATTCTGTTCTTAAAAGTGTTGCTACCATCACCTGTCAACAGCAGCAGAAATGAAGTTGCAGGTAAGAAACTGAACCTGTGAATCCTGAAGACAGAATAATAAACTAACTCATCAGCAGTTGGTCTGTCATTTCATCAGAGGAAGCTGAACTGGGAGAGGTTTTCTAGCATCATCATCACAGCACATTAGAGAACTAAGGATGTCCATGCAGTCTCCCTTCTCCACAACCAGATGAATGGAAACAAATGGGCTGCTCTGTACATGAGGTCCTCCTTCTGTTGGCACAGATCACTCAGTTTTCACAGTGTGGAAACCTTTCAAATGACAATAAAACACAAACACTTGAGTTAAGATGCGGTGGGTCACAGTTAATCACAAATATCGATCAGCTGTCAGGATAGGTGCATGAATGTCTGCTTCAGTTGAGGACTGGTTTGAGTATCAAATCAACAATCTTCTATATGACAAATATTTGTCTACACATTTTGTATACGTCACGTTATCTTAACTTGAACTATCACGACGTCTTGATGGACAATGTATTAACTAACATTAACGCTGCGCATTACACTAACGCAGATCACTTAAACTGGGTCACGTGCGAGAAACACAAACCAAACGTCGTTAGATTAACGTCCATTAAATTCACCTTTTTATTGGGCTTTGACTGAACACCTCCACAGGCTAACCCGGGTTGATACAGGTTATCAGCCCAGCGGGCCCAGGTACCGTTAGCATAGCGATCGCTTAGTTATCAGCTAACGCTAGCACTAGCTGGCTAGCTTGGTTAGCAAGGTGCATCCTCACCTGAACTGTGATATTAACAGGGATGCTAATTTTGGCTAGCAAAGAAATAAGCTTAAAACAAAATGTATTTACCGGAAATAACTGAACCGCCGACTCCTCTGAGTGTCCTTTAGAACAACTGAACGCCGAACAAGATATTTTCAGGCAAACAACATGTTGGAGCTAACTTTGATGAACTGAAAACACAATGACAAGTCAAATGTCCGACACATTGCTCTGACGTCATATCCGGATCAACAGGCAGGTCCCTCTGTCAGTCAATGACGCAGTAGCCACGCCCTAAAGCCACTCTGCTTTAACGTCTATTTTCTTTTAAACAGGATCATAATTTGAAAAATGAAAGTCATGTTGTATTGAAGAAAACTTCAAACTGGAGATTCAGACCATAAACACATAACGAATCAAATTTGAAAATACGTGTTGAGTGGGAGTGCTGCTGCTGGGTGTCTGTACTCCGCACTGCTACTCGGTCTCCTGTTTCCTGGATCATTTTATATCTGATAAATTCTTATTTTGAGCGGATTTGAGTTGTAGGGTTTTAATGGAGAACTGGAATATTAGGAAAGGTCGGACGGAATCTGTTCGGTCACCTAAGAGAAGTTAAGTGAATTTATATCCTGCAAAAATATCAGGTAAGAAAACATTTACTCTGTTGTTTTTGTGACGTTGTTTGTGTTCATGTCGTTTATTTCGGATTAAATAATGCTATAGACGGATAAACAAATGTCTTTAAGTATGTATGTTTATACTGCGTAATTAACGTGTTAAAGTGAAACGCTAACCGCGATTAGCGCGCTAGCAATAACAGCATTTTTTTCAATGTAGAAGTAGCTAATATTACTGTGTGTTGCTAGTATGTGTTAATGTTGTCACCTGGGTTAAAGCTTTAACGAACTGATGAGAGGTAAATGAGTGAAGAGAATGAGTAAAGTGAAAACTGTCTTGTACACACTTGTACACTTAGACAAAGAGGACCAGGAAACACATTGAGGAGCAGAAGTCTCCCGCGCAGCTATCGCTTGGTCTGGACTGTTGTCTCCAGCCTACCACTCATGGTTCCCATCGCCGGGCATCACCCAGTTCCTCATTGTTCACCATGTTCCAGATGACGACTCAGGGATTAGTGAGTAATAGCTAACATGCTATCTTGTTTGTAGCTCCGGTTAGCGAGCGGAGCTGTGTGTCCACAGCATGACAGCAGACATCGCTGAAGCTGTAATAAACATTACGATCCAATATTCTGAAGATACAAAAACACAACACTCTTATGAACAAGTTAATTTGTTGGTCCGAGACACACACTGAGCAAGAGAGAGAGAGAAGCCAGAGCTAACTGCTAAGCTAAAATAACAATCAGTTCTAAACAGCATGTAAACAAATGCTGAATCAGTGAAGTTCGCTATAAGCAGCAGAGAGCTGTGGGTGCTGGAGCAGAATCTGTAAAATAACAGTTTTTCGCTGTAGAAATATTAATGAAACTTTATGTAAATTTCTTGTTTTTACACTTTATTTGAATTAGGATATTTTACTTTAATTTTATGGTTTTTGTTTGGCAGCCGCTGCTGCCATTTGACCATTTTTTTACGATTTCTTTTTTACAGTGTACACATCATCTTTGATCTTTTTTTCATTTTTTTGCTTTTCTCTCTGTTTCTCTCTCCTTCTGAACAAACCAAAAAATATATTAGTCATCTAAATCTATACCAATAATAAAAAGCTGTCAGTTGTTCCCTGGATGCCGTCATGTTATTTTATATCTTGTTATGTTATCACTTTCTTTGTTTTTTTTATTTTGTGACCAATAAAAGGTTTTTAAAAAAACAGCATATTTCAAAATGTATGTTTCGCATAATTATATTTTCATACAGAAATGAATGGATTTCATATTGACAGTAGTCAAAGTATGTTATCTAAATAAAAGCCACATGCTGTGCAGCTGCTGGTTCCAGCACTGATGTCGGTTACGGAAGGTCACGGTCATTAGTTTTTAGGAGGCGGGACAGAAGTGATCAGCGGCCCGGTCTCCGCTCTTCATCTGTGTGATCTGAACTTGCTCTTTCATCTCCGGTGAAACCACAAAGAACCAGAACCGGTTAATGAACGTTTCCAGACCCGGGAAGCTGATTTTCATCAGCAGCCTTAAAGTCAGGGAGACACATGAGGCTGAAAACACTGTGTTTACTTTAGTTCTTCTGTTTCTGTTGGATTCAGATTTTCTTTTCTTTTTTTTTCTTTTTTTTTTTTACAGATCAGGTTTCTGTGAGTCATATTTATATGTTCCAGGACACAGAGGTGAGACCGCTCATGTCATCAGTGTAGGAATAAACCACTGAAGGAGAATCACAGTTCTGCTGTTCAGTCACTTCATGTTGGATGTGTTCGCTCCTTCATGTCTAATTCTTCTCTTTCCTCCTTTTGTTTTCTGTTTTCTTTGCAGCTTCCTGTTAACATTCAGTGTCAGAATAAAGAAACCAGGGCGTTATTGTTATTGTAACTGGTCTTTTTCATATATATATGTGGTTTATTCTTGTTGTAGAAGGAAATTTGATAAATAATAAAAGAATAAAACCGTTACACTACAGAGTTTTTCTGATGCTGTTCTCATGGTTCTGTCTGGTGTCATGTAGTGATTGTAGTGATAGTCATTATATCACAGCTTGTGGTTCAGTCTAAACTGATTTTCAGAGGAAATGCTGCCACCTTGTGGTCAAACATGGAGCTGCAGCTTCATTGTGCTCAAGGCTTTTCAGCTACAAAATAAAAGGTCCTGGGTCTTTCATGATCATAAGGAGTCCAATGATTCCAGAAAGTGTTCATATAACAATCAGTTACTATTATTATTATTATTATTGTTATTATTGGTTTTTGATCACAATCTTTAAGTTCTAGTTATTGACAGAGTATTTGATCGATCTGTATCTTAATACAAAACTAAAGCCTCATTTTTTTTGTGCTATTTCATCTATATTTTAATTTTACCATCTTTAAAGTGTGAAATTATTTTTATTCACTAAACTTAGTCAACAAATAAGAAATTTTCCTACCAGGGCAGAATCTTCTAACGGGAGAACTGGAGTCAAACTTTTTTTGTTTCCACAGCAAAAAAAAAAAAAAAACAGCAAAAAAATACAATTTATGGGAAAAAGTTTATTAAAAACTGTACACAGTGTGAAATGAATCACAAGCATGACTTCATCATCATTTGTCATCAGCTAGGTAGAAAACGAATTAAACCTTTTAGGCAAATTAAAATCATAATTAACTGAACCAACATCAAACTGAACTCCCACATCAGTTCTCCATCTATCTGAGTTTAATGATTTTCGCTTCATGGCAACTTGTAGATTGTTTGTGTTTGTGATTGTTTCTCCTAAAGATCTAATCAGGCACTCAGTAAAAAAACATTATTATAGATAAAGAATCATAATTCCCAGAGGAGCTTCTACTCAACAGTCAAACCCCCTCCCCATTTAAAAAATAAAAAAGAGAATCAATGTTCGAAATGACTGAAGCAAAGAACCAAAAGCACTTTTCTGAAAACAGCCGACAGATCCTCAAAGAAAAAGCACTAAAGAATGTATGATATGTATAAGAATGTATAATAATAATAAGAATATTATTATTCTTATTATAAAAATGAAAGAGCAATACATCAAAAAAGACAGACCTGATGCTACATTTGTTTTTTTCCTATTATATTAAATGGACAAAGGTTTAAAGTGAGAAATTCAAAGTCTTTGACTCATTTGATTTGAGGAGCTTCTTCAGCTTCAGCTGCAGCAGGGAAATAAAGACATGTTGGATGGCTCAGATGGATCTCTTATGGAAAAGGAAAAGCGTCACTTTCATGCAAAATGAAAATCATACTAAGTGTTTGTGTGTGTGCAGAGACAGAAGCTCGTGCTGCACCAAGTTTGTTTTGATCGTTAAAGAAATTAAATGTGCTGTGTGGTCGTTAGTTTCACCTGTAAGTTAATGTTCAACACGTCTGTCATCTTGTTTTTCTTGAATAAAAACTTTTCATGGACCCTCTGAGGTTCATCAGTCCCACCACTTTGTGCAACTTCTGCTTTCGTTTCCCGGTTTTCAATCATCTGTACGTGCAAATAAACAAAAGCCCTCAAACCTCTCGAGCGTTTGTGGCGTTGCTCAGTTGGAGTGGAGGGACAGAGCAAGTTTGAGGCAGCCCAGCTCTTTGCCCTGGCTGCCCAGGACTCCCTGGACCCGGTAGTTCCCGTTAGTCAGCCAGTAGGGCAGATCCATGTAGGGCAGGTAGAATTGTGACTGAGGGAGAGAGTATGAGCCCTGAGGAGACAGAGAGGAGGTTCAGGTCAAACAAACTGGGTCAGTTACTGTTTTCTAACAATTCCCAAACTGAGGCGATGGTCCTGGATTTGTGTTTTTAAAATTGAAGCTATTTGGAGGATATTTTGAGAGTTTGGTGCCAAAATAAAGATCAGCAGTTACTGCTTCATATTTGGGATGAGACAAAAAATGACTCATTTACAGAGGTGGACAAAGTTTACCACTTCTTTACTGGAGTCAGAGTCCAGATCCTCCTGGTCAAATATGACTCCACTACAAGTATTCAAAAGAACCTGATGACTCTGAAACAACCTACTGACTGACTGACTGACTGACTGACTGACTGTAGAACCTGTAGAATAAAAAGCTTGTAGAATAAGAAACAAAGACAATAGAAATAACCATAAAAACACAATAGAGTCAACAAAAGGAGCTATTACCGTTTTCGTATATTTCTTTTTTTAGTCAGTGATGAAGTCTGGTCGAAGTGAACTCAGCAAACATTTCAAACTAAATGAATCTTTCTTTATTTCTAAATCGTCAAACTGCTGCTTTCTGATTCACTCAGCTGTCCTGCGGCTGCGGCGTAATACGGTGCGCTCCGTAGGTGCGCCGGTGCGTAGGAATACGGAAGTTCAGCAGTTAAAAGGAAAGAGCTGTTTTCACGAGAAGATGAAGATGAAAATATTCCACATGAAGCTTCATTTAAACAGATACTGGATTGTTTCGGGACCGTTTTCAGTAATGTTTAACACGCATCTTTTCTTGTAGCCCCGCCCACAGCAACACATCACTGACACTCTGCCGGAGCCCCCGGTCGGCTGTCTTTACTGGGAGCGCGCTGATCAGGATCTACTGCAGGTAATGTACCGACTGTATATGACGACCTCACACAACACCACCGATGTTCCTCGGGGGGATTCTGGCTTTTATTGTGTTGTGACGCTCAAAGGTCCAACAGAGCCGTGGATCTCTCTCTAGTCCAGCCGATCAGGTCACCACATTAATGAAGTAGCTAGCAGGTAGCGTCCACAGCCACGTTAGCATTCTGATGTTTAGCAGGGATAAAATTTACTAAGTGTTCACAGTTTCCCGTGTTATCATGGCGACACTTGCTAATTAGCAATAAACAGAAAGTAGAGCAGAGGCTGATGGGAATGTTGTGTGTGTGTGTGTGTGTGATATATGATGGAGCTTTACAAACCAACAGGACAAACAGTTCAACATTCAGCCAGATGTTAGCAGGTGTTAGCAGGTGTTAGCGCAGCGGACTCACAGCTTTAAAGGGGCAGCGGCAGGGCAGGCCGTAGGTGTGCAGCGGCTCAGGACAGTCCTGACCAGGTGGGATCAGCTGGGTCAGAATATCACAGGCGTCCTCATAGTGACAACTGCCCAGCTCCTCCACACAGGGCACCCTCACCCAGAAACCCGCCACCTCTTTCTCCAGGGTCACGTTCACCTGACGAGGAGACAACAAGGACACGGTCTGAGGGTCTGAACCTTTTCGACAGCATCTTCATCAGGACAGGACGTTTCACAAATCTGTGCGGTGACTTGAGATCCTGTTGCCTCAGATTTGAAAGAGATTGTGAACGTCAGAAATGAGAAATAAAATCAAATGAGAAGAGGAGAAACAACAAGTCTGACCCCATTAAATCACCCAGAGTCTTTCAAATCTGTCTCACAGGTCTGAGCTACAGATAAACAGAGATGACAGAAAACTAACGTTCAGCTTTCCTCAAATATTCAGTAAAAAAAACATAATAAGGAAAAATGACTTTAAAATTATATGTTTTATGCCCCAAAGTTGCTGTTTCTGGTAAAATACCTTGAAAAATATCTAAGAAATGATTAGCACTTCACTAAATCCAGAACCTTTACTTTTTGTTATTGTTGGTGTCACTGAAACACAAAAGCTAACACACTACATTACATTTAGAGAGGATGAGATGTCTTACAAGGCGGACTCAACGTACACATTTATTTTTGTCAATTTTCACTTAATGTAAATATCTAATTACTTGTGTACTTGTATTTGTTTTTATTTCTTTATTCTTCTTTCACTTGTTCACCTTGGATAATGTTTAAATCCCACGGACGAGACTCATACCGTCAGATCATATGTTTTTATAAATGTGAAGGTATATTAATATAATTTTGTAATTATGCAAACGAACACGGGTACGACAGTTCACTGAATGTGTTTTCTTCGGCTCAATAAAACATATTTGAAAAAAAAAGAAAGTTGTATTACTAGCAAAACAAAGGTGAGTATCTCTTGTGCAACCTAAAATAAAAACAGAAACACGGAGGAATGAAAAACAAGTTGCACTAAACAGATAAACGTCAACTAAAAAAAGTGGGGGAACAGGAACATAAAAAGAGGAAATGTTGAGCGGCGCTTTGAGGAAGTCACATGAGAAAGACGATACCACTGACTGATTAGAGACCTGACAGAGTTTCACACTCCAGTTCCTGACGACCAGGAAACAACAGAGGAACTTCACTTCACACGTCAACGGCAGGAAAACAGCTAAAATACAATATTTGTTTTCCTAATCGATATCATCGTGTTGATTGACTCTGATCAGAACAATCACACCCTGTAGAAACGTCTTTGAACACGGTGACACAGTTCAGTGTGTTTGAGCAGCTGTTTGAGCAGCTGTTATCAGAGCGATCGGCCTGATCAGGTCTGATATCAGACACACTGCTGTTCATTGGTCAGCTGATGGGGCTTTACAGTGTTCTCCAGAGTCCAGCTCTATCTGGGTTCATCAGTCACATTTTACACTTGTTAGCTCAAGTTAAGCTAGTTAAAGCAAACATCATTACCTCCTGCTCTGTGGTCCAAAGTAAACACCATAAAATAAACACCACAGGTTCAAATCCTTGGACTCTTTGTGCGTGTTGTCCCATTATCTCCCTGTAATTACTGTGCACAGTTAAAGAGGAGCTGGTTTTAAACATCAAACTGTTTCCAGCTGTTGTGTCTCTGGCTTCAGGCTCCATAACACATCTGACCAAACTGTCAGTGGCCGAGCTGCATTGTGGGTAATGTAAGATTTTAAACAAGGAAGAAGAAAATGACGGTGTTACATGAGTGCAACACTCTGCTCAGGAGAAAACAAAATCCAACTAAAGACACCTGCTCAAATCTCAGGCCATGGATGACTGAGTAACTGGCAGGTCTGAGGAGAAAGTGAAACAATTTCATCACCTTCACTGATTCTGAATCAGTGTAATTGATTCATTTACTAATGAATCCTTAGATTTGTTCAATCATAGCAGCCTGTTACAGCGTTGATGAAATAAATCAGAAAGATTGTTTTTCTGATTCGGAGCTCAGAGGTTTCAGATCATTTCAAATGAGCTTCTTATAGTTCTGTTTTTTAACTTTCTTTCTGTTGTTCTTCACGTGATCAAAGACAAGTTACGGGGTGTTCAAAACCTGCTGAGTTTCTTATATTTTCACACATGATGCAGATTTACTGTCAAAACTGGCTCATAAACGTTTTTCTGCTGTTTCCTGAGTTGAAAACAAACAAGGACTTAAATCAGGAAACTTTTTAAATCCCGCACAGTAGAAAATAAAAAAACGGATTGAATGACTCCAACTGAAAAAAGAACAACAGCAAAGACATGAACATCTCTATTACAGAGATCAGAACTTTGGATGTTTTTCAGCTTGTTGAGACACTTTATCGCCAAACTTTCTACAATCTTTGCTTTTTCTTACGGAGTACTGAACAGTTTTTCAGCCTCTGAGTTCCTCGGTTTCCCTTGAGAGTAAATCCAATCAAAGAACTTGCAAAATCTGAATTGTTCTTTCTTTTCCTTTAATCACAGTGTTCCCCGCCTGCTCTGCTCACATGAAGCTCAGCAGCAGGTTCAGACACACCTGGTTTTCCTTTAGAAAATAGCGGACGACTCGACAGAGACAGGACGTTACACAAGACAGTTGAAACTAGTCTTGAGTAAAACTGTGCGGTACCACTTCACAATAAAGACTAACCTTATAAAGGATTTATAAGTAGGTTATCAATTCGGTTGTTAACACTTTATAAATCATAAATAAACAATTATAAACAAGTTCGAGCACAGTTTTCATACTTTGATGCAGGCTCACTATTTGGCAGGCTGAATTTAATGCTTACTACTCATTAATCTGACTAATGACTTACTAATGTTTATAACTGGTAAAAGGAGCCTTATAGTAAAGTGTAAAACACATCACCATTTATTAATCAGTTACCAGTTATTAATTATAGAGGCCTTCAAGTATGAATCGGGTCATTTGATCTGATCATTTGATCTGCCAAATGAAACTTTTTGACCATTAAGATGCTGATGGTGGTTAATTGCTAGTAACTGAACAAATGTGATGAAGCAGCAGGTACAAATACTGATGATGGAGAAAACAGAGATATGAGGCTGAACAGTACTCATACATGAGGGCTCACTATTTGGCAGGTCACTGTTGTCCTTTTCATCTAATGTGTTATAACAGCTTGTAAATGATTTATAAAGTGTTAACAAGCTCATTAACAAAGTCATTATAAAGCATTCATGAATCCTTTATAGGGTCGTCTTATTGTGAAGTGGGACCAGCTGTGTTTATGGTCCATGGTCTGTGTGAACAAAGATAAGAGCTGAAGTGTGTCACACATCCTGACATAAAAACATCAACAAAGGAAGATGGTTCTCTCTGCTGTTAATAAAGGACAGTGTCGGTGTGTCGGTGAACTCACAGCCAGGGGAGCGGTGAGTTCCACAGATGTGGATCCGGAGGCGGAGGCCGTCAGGTCTCCTGGGATGGAGATGGGGTCTGGAGACACAGTCAGGGTTTTCAGTACGGCTGGAACATCAGGCCCGCCGCAGTTCTTCCAGTCAAAACCCAAAACCTGTATATAACACACACAACACACAGAGGAGACAACACACACCAGAGTTTTCTTATTTTTGTCCGTTCAATACAAACCATGGATTCTTCACATTACTGTATCAGCTCCTGTTCAAGAGTCACTGTTTTTACAACCTTCCCACAGAGTTTAGGTCATGTTCTTCAACTTGAAACCAGAAACATTTCAACAGTGTGGAGACAAGACCTTAATTAAGCAATATCACACAATATCAGCACAGCTGTGATTCAGTCATCGACTATCACAGCTGTGCTGATATTCAGAACAACATCACTCCCTCTCATGTGATATTACTTTATACAACAGTTCAACGAGCGCCATATTAGTTAATAAACAACAGCAGATTATGACTTGTTTGTTTATCTTATAATTTATTTGGTTACGCCACAACAAATAGTTCCGCAGCTGGACTGGTACCGGACTGTTGCTAAGCAACACAAACATTTTCCTGACCTGCACGGTGCACACAGGCTAGCTACCTTGCCTACACACGTTACCTCAGGTGTGCGCTGAAGTATCCAGGCTTCCTCTCTTCATCCTCTCCTGACCACCAGACATCATTTAATTCAAATGTTATTTCCGGAAATATTTTCAAGTTTGTTACGGTCTAAGATCGATAACGACCGTTAGGCGGAGTGATACATGTAGTTTAAACTCCCAGTGCTGTCATACTCTATATTAGCACAGGAATGACGTCCAATCAAATAACATGGTCGGCACTACCTGCTGTATAATTCTCTCTTAACAACATTTTACACATTTAATTTGTTTCATATTGTTCTTTAAATTGTTAAAATATGTATATTTCATCTAAACTACATATTTTCTGTTGTAAACAGTCGGTGGTTCGGTGAGGAGGTTTAGACGTTAACGTCAGCGGGAAACACACACATGTACACGGGGAACAGACTTCGACACAACACCGCTGTGACTCACCTTCGCGTTAGTGACTCTCTTGCAGCTCACCTCGGTCACAGCTGCAGCTACAAGCAGACTCACAGTTACCGCTAACATCACCGACCTGTCCATGTTGTCCTCCCGCAGCGCGCACACCGACACCGTGAGCCGTTAAAACGACCGTTAACGAAAACACAGCGAGGACTGGTACCGTTTTCTTTCCTCTGTGGATAGTTTACTTCCGTGTTTACTACCACACCGGCCCCCAGTCTGTCACGTGAACGCTGAGTCACATGTCTGGAGGGAGGTCTTTTCCAGTTTGTTTTTTCATTTCATGAAAATACATTTTCATTTTCAAGTTTACATGATCATTTTTAACAATATAGGCTTCCGTAATGACTTTAATATTTATTTTTTATATATTAATGGATGGATTATATATTAATGGAACACTACCCTATATTATAATATATTACAAACGTTATTTAAATGAGAATCAAACCTTAGAACACTTTGGTCAATGTTAGTGAACATGAACCTTAAAATGTGTAATGTCACCCGAGTTTGCTCTTTAACAATGACGCTGAAACAATTCAATGTCATTTAAAAAAGAAAGCAGCAATAATAATTATTAGTCCTGTTTAATGCTTGACAAATTAGTCTGAAATAAAGTTTTATACTGAAAAATGAAGGAAAATAATGTGATAATACCAGTGTGCTGTGTATTTATTATTGTAGTGGTTTAATTTCATTACGAAGGAAAGAGGATAATCCATTTTATAATCCACCAATTTCTTGTAATAATGTATTCATTTATTCATTTATTTATTTTCATTCAAAGAGAGAATGCCGACTAGACTTGAGGGACTTTACATTGGATAGTAACAGATTAACCAAATTAAATTAAGTAATATTTACAAATTATTCCAAAGTTTGTTGTTGTAAATCAACTTTTATAAACGTGTAAAATAAATATGTTTGAATAATTTGTGTTTGTGCATGTGTGAAAAAGATTGTGCTTGTGTAGAAGAGATTTGAATTTGTGGAGAAAAAAAAAGACACCATGTGAATCAAAACTGAAGAAATGATCAATGGTGAGTTCAAACAAAGACACAGGGAAAGAGGAAATGTTTGTGGATGTCTGTAAAACTGTAAAACTAGTGTAAGACACTGACGATACAGAATTTGATCCTTGTAACTTCAGTGTCGCACAGTGTGGAACCTTGAGCGCAGAGTTTTACAGTTTTCTGCTCTGTATTGTATTAAAGTTTAAAACTTAAATTAGAAAATAAGTCTGGTAAAGTGGATCCTAAAGGAGTTTTCAATTAAAACGCAACTGGACTTGATTATTTGTCTGGGTGGATGTTTCACCTCTCATCCAAGAGGCTTCATCAGTTCGTGTACGCATCTGACCAGGCTGGGAGTGACCAGATGAGAGGTGAAACGTCTACCCAGACAAATAATCAAGTCCAGTTGCGTTTTGATTGAAAACTCCTTTGGGATACCATGACCTGGACAAATGAGAATATGCACAGGCTGGTAGAGTGGATGAGTGAGTGGATAACTTATCTCAGGGCAGCAGCGTCACTCTCAGAGGAACTAGTGTGTTTAATGAGCATTCTGGCTTCCACTAGTTCAGCTAGTTAACATTTTAGACCTCACTGGTTGACCAGTTAAGTCAAAATGTCTGTTACAAGTTTGATACAGACTGACAGACACATGACTGAGTCTCTGCTGAGTTGGACTGTCCTCTACTGTCCTCTAGTGGACTAAAGCCTAACTGCACCACTGTTGCAGTTCTTTATTTCACATTTTATGATTGAATTTAGTTATATTATATTATATTATATTATATTATATAGCACCATTCAGACACAAGCCAAATCAAAGTCCTTTACAGAGGTGTGGAAATATCACTTATCAAAACAAGAACATTAAAATGACATTAAATACCATCTAAAAACAATAAAAACAAATTTGAATAAATTAAAATGAAAATATTAAAATACTGGATAAACAAAGCTGCCTCACCTTCTAACTGTAACACACTACAAGTGTAGAGTAGTAGAAAGTAAAGTACCTGAAACTGTGTTTTAGTACAGTGTTGTAGTGACAGTACTCAGCTGCTGCGGCAGGAGAACTGTGTTTTCTTGTGTCAGTTAAAAGAGGACTGAATGTAAACATGAGCCTGGACCAGAGGTCACGTCTGAGTGACATCAGGACAATGGACAAAGAAGTAAGCAGAGTAAGAAACAGACGTCCTCACACACCATCCAGAGGACAGACGGTGGACACGTCCAGCTCTCACACACTGATTATTGTTGAAGCTCCGAGTCTCCGCAGAGCCATGGACCTCTCTGAAAGGAGCTGGAATATCTGTGTTTACCAGCAGCGACACGAGAGGAGCCTCTGCTCTCTAATGAAGTCTGATGTGTTCACTGTCTGTCTGTGAATCGCAGCTCTGAGGGCTCTACAGTGTAACTGATGGACCGTCCAGCGGTGACAGTAACTCAGTACATTTCCTCAGGTGTTCACTGCAGTTTGGAGCTGACTGTGTGTCACTGCACAACATCTCATGTTACATATAAAACACATGATCAGATTATAAACTGTGATAGACAATGAACAGGATATAAAACTCATTTATCTCAGGGATGTAACCTGAAACTAGTCTGAGTGGGGGAGGAGGTGATTCTAGTTTATTCAGTTGTGACGTTCCAGGACATTTGTGTTTGAAATGTTCACATAAGTTTCAATTGTCACGAAAACAACAACAATAAATACTTGTTCTTTTACTTCAGTAAAATGTCAAATACCGGCCTGGAGTATTTTCTTTTTTTTTATCACTTAAGTTTTTACCGTTTTTAACTTATTTCTATACACACAAACAGACGGTATTATCATCTTTGGTTATGAGATATTCTAAGACATATTTAAAACCAAAATAAACAAATAGCAATTAAAGTAATAGAACCAGATCATCACAGTGTCTCAACCTGTCCCAAGACCTCTTAAAGTTTTCACCTTCAACATGTGTTCATATGATACAAACACAAACTCAGACAGAGTTTTCCATGATCTGAGAATCAGTCAGGCAGCCATGATGACCCCTGACCTTTATCACTGTAAAGTCATATGGCGACACAGGTATCATCAAGTCCGCCCATTTCCCTACGTGTTCCAGTACTTTTTTCCAAAATGGGTAAACAAGTTTACACTCCCAAATTGCAGGTAAAAATTTATTATTTACTATTTCTGTCTGACATTTCCAACATAAATTATTAGTCAGTAAACGCATCCTGTGGCATAAAATAAAACCTATGGATTATTTTATACTGAAGGAGCGGAGTATTTTCATACATTTACTGAACTAAAGGATCTCAACACTTACAAAATGTCCATTATAAAAAGGATAAATGTGACCTGTGACCTCTGACCTGAAAACAGATTCTGTATTAAAATGAGTTTAATGAAGTTTCTGTGAGAGGAGACAAAAATGTTTCCTGTCGAGTTTGACTGAAAATCTACTGTTTGATAAGACATGATACACACACACACACACACACACACACACACACACACACACACACACACACACACACACACACGCACGCACACACACACACACACACACACACACACACACAGCCTGGTACAACAGTAAACAATAAGACAAAAGCTCTCTGTGCTCTGCTCTGCAGGCTGATCAGACCCACATCACTGCTGTGCTCAGTCCGACAGGAACACCAGGACCCTCCAGGACCTCCAGGACCCCCAGGACCTCCAGGACCCTCCAGGACCCTTCAGGACCCTCCAGGACCCTCCAGGACCCTCTACAGGAACATGGACCCCAAGCGTCTGTCCTCCAGCTCTCAGCAGCAGGTTCGCCTCAGGAAAAAGGTAAAGGAGTGTTTGTTTTCTGTGCAAACAGCAGAGAGGGAGATACAGTGGAGGACTGTGACTAAGTTACTGTGGTACAGCAGTGGGACTCATTTACATGTCCTTCTTCCTGTTTCAGTCTTTAACCTGGAAACATAAACACAACACCAGAACAGAACGAAGGAGAACCAGTGAAGTGTTTACAGAGAGCAGGACTCTGTGTCTGCTGCTCCACATTTATCTCTCAGCTGTAGTTACAGTTTATTAAGGAGATAAACCTCAGAAAACACGTTTAAATATTAAAGCAGAGGTTTACAAACCTGTTTGACCTTTGACCTCATCATGTTTCAGCCTCTCAGCTGTTTCCATTTTCCCTCAAAACTTCTCACGTCTCCGATCAAACATTTCACATTTCACTACTTTACCAGAGTGTTTCCATTCTCTGCTCCTTTACACTTTGACTTTACTTATAACAAAATACAACTGTTCAAATTATTCAATATTTCACCAAGAGTCAGAAAAAAGTCCACAAACTGAATCCAGACCCCTCAGATTTACCTGGTGACCCTTTAGAGGGGCCTGACCCCTAGGTTGGGAACCACTGGACTGAACTATCTGAGTGTATCTGACGTAGTTAAAGCAGCTACAACAGTAAAATGACTCAGGATTAATGATCTGATCTGAACACATTATAAACTTTATTCTTTGTAAACACACACACACACACACACACACACACACACAGACACACACAGACTTTATTTGATTTCATCTCATTTCTGACATTCACATCTCAACATGTGTCACAGTGTTTTATTGTTTTCACGCTGAGAAAAGATCAGATGTACAAGTAATGAAATTAACAAGGTGCTTTTACCCTGAAATAAATATTCTATCAGAGCTTCTCTTCACAATCAATAACCAATAACTCAATTAATAACTTGTCAGGTAGAGACCAAGTATAAAAGGAGTCAGATGAGCCATCACTGCAGGAGTGTTGGATTAAATCGCTTCACCTGCACATTCTCTCATGTTTCCTGTTTTACTCTGAAATCACAACATTAAACATTCACAGTCACAGAAACTCAGCTGTTAAATACATGAAGAGCAGTAAAAGTACAAGTATCAATACTTCAAAATTTGTTTTCAAGAACAAATAATTGACTTGGTTACTCTCCACCGCTGGTTGATGTGTGTGTGTGTGTGTGTGTGTGTGTGTGTGTGTGTGTGTGTGTGTGGTGACTGGTGGAGACTGTAAAATGACAGTAAACACTGTAAACAGTAAACTCTGTGTTCATGTTGAACTGAAACGAAGATGTCAGCGTGTGTTCAGTGTGAGGACTCCACCTCTCTCTCTCCAGGCTGCGCTTTTATTCTGAAGTTTCAAACTGAGCTGCAGCCATGGTCAGAGCTGAGGAAAGGAGCTTTAATGCTTCCTACCTCATCTCCTTCAGCTAGGAAACACTGGAGCTTCCTTTACGAAAGGAAAGGAGAAAATGCTGCTCCTGGTTTGACTTCATATCAGCGCTTTGACCTTATTTACTGCAGTAAATCGATGACGGGTTTAAATGTTGTTGTTATTGTCACATGTGAAGCTCTTTGTCTGAAAATCACTTAGATCTTTGAAGATTATTCAGTCATCCCTGTTCTCTGCCCTCATGTCCTGACAGGTGTTTCCTATAAAATACAATAAGAACATGTCCACATGAATGTCAAAATAAAAGTCGGATCATTAATTGGAGAGCTGACAGGAAACCAGAGGAAAATACAAAATAAAACTCCAGACAAAACGAGGAGCAGAGCCAAACTCTGACAGGAAATCAGAAGAAAATACAAAATAAAACTCCAGACAGAGAGAGAGGAGCAGAGTCAAACTGTGTCTAAATGTTTTTCTACATGAGTTTTTCCAGCAGAGGAAACAGCGCCACCCTCTCATTAGTCTCCACTCAGTGGTCACCTCCGGTACTGCACCCGCAGCTCCGGTAAAACCGTTTGTTCTCGGCTCCGGCACGAGCACCAATTGCGCATGCGCAATGAGATGAATGGCCGCTGTACCTGACGGCCCACCAGGAAGTGTGGCGGACAAATCCTCGGCCGTTAATCCCCGCTCGGTACGGTAACCGGAGGAGGCACCGACAGTAGCATGCTCAGCGGGCCGGAGCGCTCAGTCTGACCGTCGGGACCGTCTCCGCTCCGGGCTCGGCCTCCGGGATCGCGCCGCTGCGCAGTGAGTGCATGCAGGCAGAGCGCGCGGGGCTGTCCGTGTCCTCCCCCCCGCCTGTCGGGCTGCAGACCCCGCTGCTGCTGAGCTGAAGCTCCGTGAGGCTCCGTGAGGCTCCGTGAGGCTCCGGGCACGTCCACCCTGACTGCAATGGGATGCTGCGGTAGCGCGGAGGTAAGCACGGCCCGGCCCGGCCCGGTCCGGCCCGGCCCGGTCCCGTCCTCCCTCCTCCCTCCTCCTCCCCCCACCCCCGGTGCCCTTCATCTCTGCCCGGTGCGTGTTTATTTTTTCACCGTGAAAGGGAAACCGGTCCCAGGGAACAGAGAGGGCCGAGCTGGGATTAGAGCCAGGAGCCGTAATCCAATTAGCTCTTCCCGGGGACAGGCGGGTCACTGGGGCCTGTTAACGGGACCGTCATGTCTGCTGCTCCCCGTAAACAACCGGCCCGGAGCTCCGGTTCAGTGCAGCTGTGTGTGATCTGATTAGTGATGAAACCGAGCCGAGCCGAGCCGAGCTAACAGGCCGGGAGCGGGCGGAGTGTGGGTGTAGACCGGCTCGGCTCGGCCCGGTCCCGCAGGCCCGGAGCTGCTCTCGGTGTGACCGTGTTTTTGTGTGTTTCAGAGGACAAAGAGAGAATGGAGACCGCTGGAGGACCGGAGCTGCACGGACCTGCCCTGGTTCCTGCTCTTCACCGTCTTCTGCGTCGGCATGGTAACCACAATAATCCCGCCATCATCACCACAGTGTGTTTAGATCATAGTACTGTGATAGTACTGTGATAGTACTACAACGATACCATGGTACCTAGTGTAATATCTGTGTTTGTGTCTCATTCTGCTGAACCTCAGCAGCAGTGGAGGAGATCCTTCACAGTAAAAGTACCTGTATCACAATGTAGAAATACTACAGTAGTTATATAGTTAGAGAAGTACTCTCAGCGAATTGTACTGTATAAAAGGTATAAGTAGTGGCTGATAGGTTATTGTCATGATTCTTCTTCTTCTCATTATTATAATAATGATTCTTATTATTAGTAGTAGTATTATTATCATTATTATTATTATTATTAATCTTCTTTCCTTTCTTCTTCTTCTTCTTATTGTTATGAATCTTCATCTTCGTCCCTTTCTTCTTCTTCCTCCTATTCTTCTTCTTATTATTATCATTATTATTATTATTGTTATTATTAGGATTATATTTCTTCTTCTTCTTCTTCTTCTTCTTCTTATTCTTATTATTTTTATTTTATCCCCCTCTCTATGTCATATAGACTTAGACCAGCGGTTACCAACCTTTTCCAACTCATGGTGCTCACTCATGGCTATTGAAGATCTGACCCCATAATAAAATGGAGACCATATAATGTCTTCTCAGAGCAGTTTTATTTTAATGATAATCTTAACTCTCTTTCCTTTTTAATTCTTTCTGTTCCATTTTGATTCTCCAGTTTTTCCGTGGATCTGATCTTTCAGCTCAGACTGAGATACAGTACATAATGTGGTCCGGCTTTAAACTTTGCTTTAAACCATTTGCAGACATTATTTTTATTTTTTTATTTCTTATTTTATAATTACATCTTTTCATGGAAATTGTACTGTTTTTGCAAATAATTCGTGGGCCCAGCTGCAATAACTTCGCAGGTTGGGAGCCACTGACTCAGAGAGTTCAGTCCACTGGTTCATAATTTAGGGGTCGGGCCCCTCACCAGATACATCTGAGGGGTCGTCAGAGGATTCACTGCTCTGGATTCAGTTTCTGGACGTTTCTCTGACTCTTGGTGAAATATTGGATAATTTGAACAGATATTTAATGTGAATCAGTGAAGTTAATGGCAGCTGTCAGACCGATGCAGTGCAGTAAAAAGCTTCCTCTGTTGTTTAGACGTACCACAAAAACCGTAGACCTACAGGAGACTTTGCTGAAGGTGTGGTTGTGATAAAAAATGACTGAGACATTCGTGTTTTTATCTCCATCTTGAGAACGAGGCCACGCTCCTGATCATGTTGATGTATGAAGTGTGTATGAGGGGACAGTTGTGGGATTAGCGAGCTGAAGACCAGGATCAGGACTGAAAACATCCTGAAAGTTAAACTGTGACAGACACCAAAAAGCTGAACGGTCCTTTAATACTTCAGCGTCCTGTGACCTGTTGAGGTGTAGATGACGTCTGTAGCTGAAAGTCTGCAGTACAAGTTCCGAGTGGAGAAGGTTGGAGAGGACGTGAAGCTGTTTCTCATTGACTCCCATTATAAACATGCTGAATAGAGCTGAAGTGTGAACGTCCTTGAAGGCTGGAACAGTTGAAGTGCAGGGTCAGGTCGTCTTCCTGCAGTGAAACAGGACTGTGGTGAAGAGGTGACTGAAGTGAGTTTGTTGGTAAATGTTTAGATTAATCTACAGATGAAGGTTGTAGTTTGTGTCAGTGTTTGATGACGACGTCCTGCAGGGATATTCTCCTCCCTCCTCACATGACTGTGTGGATGTGCTGTGATTGTTGTATCAGCAGCTCTTCACACAGATCCAGAGGGGATGTTAGGACTCAGCAGCTGTGTTCACGTTCACTCCTCATCTTCATTTAGTTTAAGACCTTTGAAGAAAATGTTTTTTAGTTTAGTTTTAGTCTCTCGTGTTTTTAATGTTTGCACAGTTTTTCATTTAGTTCAGTTCAGTCATCAGTTCTTTGTTGTAGTTAAGACAGCTGTGAAAAACGTTCACTGTTCTATGACACATCATGGACTTATTACATCATTATTCAGTGGTTATTACTATGTTATTACATCAGTACTCAGCAGTTATTTCTACACATATATATATATATATATATATATATATATATATAATACAGTATATATATACACACACCCCCCCCTGCTGTTATTATATATTTTTTGTTTTTTTNTCGTGTTTTTAATGTTTGCACAGTTTTTCATTTAGTTCAGTTCAGTCATCAGTTCTTTGTTGTAGTTAAGACAGCTGTGAAAAACGTTCACTGTTCTATGACACATCATGGACTTATTACATCATTATTCAGTGGTTATTACTATGTTATTACATCAGTACTCAGCAGTTATTTCTACATATATATATATATATATATATATATATAATACAGTATATATAACCACACCCCCCGTCCTGCTGTTAATGAATATTAATTGATTGATTTTGGATCTTGTGATTGGTCAGGGTTTATCGCGTCCTCACTAACGGTTGGTGTTTTCCTGTCATGTAGGGCAGCATCTGCGGCTTCACCATCGTCACCGGCGGCGCCGCTCGCCTCGTCTTTGGATATGACAGCTACGGCAACACCTGCGGTCAACGCAACGAACAGATCGAAGGCGTCAGGCTCAGTGGCCTCGACCACACCGACAGGAAGTAAGTCTGGTTTGATATCAGGTCGCCGTGGTGACTGGCAGGTATCATGGTGTTTTTATTGTATATGTATATATTTGTGGTTATATTTGTGGTGGGCCTGGTACTGGTTGTGTATTTATATTTCTGTAGTATTGTTTGTATATTTGTGTATTTGTATACAGTCTGGTGTTGTCTTTGTTGTGTACTGCAGTAATTTAAATGTAGTACTGTCTTAATGTCAAGCTCTGTGTCAGCTGGTCCCAGTTCAGCTGTGTTCCTGTAGTACTTTCATACTGTAGTATTACTTTAGTATTACTGCAGTACTGTTGTAGTATTACTGTAGTGCTGTTGTGGTACTGTTGAAGTATCACAGTAGTATTAATGTAGTATTGCTGTAGTACAGTTGTAGTCTCACTGTAGTATTAATGTAGTATTGCTGTAGTACTGTTGTAGTATTACGGTAATATTACTGTAGTACTGTTGTGATACTTGTGTAGTATTACTGAAGCACTGTTGTAGTATTACTGTAGTACAGATACATGCATCATGTTATTACATGACATGGTTATTATTTAAGTTATAACAACTTTCTGTGACATGGTGAATTTAACACTGTCAAGGTGTTAATGAGACAAATGTTGTTGACAGATGTGATTCATTCTGATTGGTTAATTGATTGATTGACTGATTAATTCTCCAGCAGGAGCTTGTTAACTTCCACTGCCTGTAAATGACAAAAATGGAACTAAAATTGCAGAGTAAATTAAAAATGGCGGCCTTCCTGTTGGGTTTAGACTACGGGTGCTGGAGGCTTTTCGTAAGTCTTGACATGTTTCATGTGTCCATTGATTTTTATACATGTAGGTTAAACAGGGATGGGAGGGTGCTATCGAGCCTTTCTGCCACACCCATGTTTTCCAGCTGTAGGATGAATAATGTGTGTGTGTGTGTGTGTGTGTGTGTGTGTGTGTGTGTGTGTGTTCACCTGTGTGTGGACTGTGGGCGGGGGACTGGTGGTCTCAGGATCAGTGTGATCTCAGATTCTTGGAGCTGGAGGAGGATTTCTGCAGAGTCTTTGTTTCTCTCCCACGTTCCACATTCTGACCTTCGTTTTTACTCTGACCCACCAACCCCCCCCCCCCCCCCCAGCAGAAACCAGCTCGTCCGGTTTGAACTTTTACCTGTGGAGTCTGTGTCCTGTGTCTTATTATCAGTCACTGCTCTGTCAGAGAATAAAGACACTCGGTGTTTAATAGTCCCTGAACTCCCCGTCAGCTCTGAAAGAACAGCTGCGATGATTAGTTGATTAATCAATATGTTGATGATCAGTTTTTTGTCTTGTATTGTCAGACTAGGGTTAATTATTATGGCAAAAGTCATAATCAGGATTATTTAACAGGATTACTTTGTCTTTTTAACAGTGGACTTTCTTCAACTTTAAATACATTTAGAATAGATTAATTAAAATTAATTTTAATAAATAAAATAATATATAATATCTAAATAAATACAATTAAATATATTGTATAAAAATAAATAGGATCAACTATGCTGTAACATTAGTGTACTTCCACAACCTACTGAAAGCTACTAAACATATATTCAGTATCTAAAAATAAATGAAAACTCTGAAACATGTATTCTACATGTTGGTAAGATATATTCAACATATCCCGCTCAGTAACTCAGTCCCAGGAAATTAAATTCTGGACCAACTCTAGATGACGCACTCCTACGTACGTTGCTTACGTACGTCGCTCACGTACGTCGAGACGTAAAACAGGAAGTGCGCGGAGGATGAAATTTGTTTGCGGCGCAATATTCGTTTTATCTCGATTATCTTGTTTTCATAATCGTTGAAAGACAAAATCGTAACGGAAAATAAAATTCAGACCTGAGTCTCTGCTGTGTGAAGAGATGTTTGAGTCAGTTAATTAAAAACGAATCAATAGATTGATCAATAATGAGAGTGATTAGCTGCAGCTCTACATTATAGAACAGGTACGTCACTGTGAACCAGTTTTTTGTTTTTGAGACGAGCTGTCTGAAGGTGACGACTGCACGCTCTTAATCTGAAGGAGCAGCTCGTTAAACCTGATTGGCTCCTGTCCGTCCTTTGACCTTTAGTGACCTTTAATGACTCCCTGTGCTTTCTGTCTGCTGCAGGTTTGTCTTCTTCCTGGATCCCTGTAACATCGACATCGTTCAGAGGAAAATCAAGTCCATGGCTCTTTGTGTGTCTCTGTGTCCCACCGAGGAGCTGAAGACCTACCAGGACCTGAAGAGGTTCGCCATGCTCAACGGTGAGGTCATCACTCATGTCACATGACTCGTAGCACACCTGAGCAGGTGATGTCAGGAGAGACTGGACCAGGAGAGAGACATGACGATCTGGTCTTTAATAGACATGGTCACAGACCTGAACACGGAGCTGAACACACCTGAACACACACCTGAGACCTGAACACACACCTGAACACACACCTGAGACCTGAACACACACCTGAACACACACCTGAGACCTGAACACACACCTGAACACACCTGAACACAAACCTGAGACCTGAACACACACCTGAGACCTGAACACACACCTGAACACACACCTGAACACAAGCCTGAGACCTGAACACACACCTGAACACACCTGAACACAAACCTGAGACCTGAACACACACCTGAACACACCTGAACACAAACCTGAGACCTGAACACACACCTGACCAAACACCTGAACCCCCCCCCCCCAACACACACCTGAGACCTGAACACGGACCTGAACACACACCTCAGACCTGAACACACACCTCAGGCCTGAACACACACATGAGACATGAACACACACCTCAGACCTGACACACACATGAGACCTGAACACACACCTCAGACCTGACACACACATGAGACCTGAACACACACCTGAGACCTGAACACACACCTGAGACCTGAACACACACCTCAGACCTGAGCACACACCTCAGACCTGAACACACACCTGAACACACACCTGAGGTGAATGTGGTTTTATTGAACACAGGATGTGAAGAATATTTCAGTGTCGTAACGATCAGGTGCCAGTTGCACAGTTAAGATTTCCTTAAAACACCCTTAAGTTTTCTCCTTAATGTTTCCTTAAATGTCACGTAAGTTTTTAAGGTTTCCTCCTGATGTTAGTCTGATACTGAAGGAATCACTTCGAGTCAGTGAAGACTTAGAGACCAAGCTAAGGAAAAACCTGCAGGTTGCTCTGACTGTGTTTTAACCACAACATGAGTTTATGTTGATGAATGAAGAAGAGTTTTCCTCCATCAGAAGAACTTGATGGAGCCTCAACCAGAGGAATTGATTTATTGATTTGATCTGATTGCTCCTCTTTCCTCAACTGTGTCTTCAGCTCGTCTGCAGTCAATGACGCTCTGTGGTTTGATGCTGCGGGATCTTTCTAATCAATTATTGGTGAATTATTTCATGTGGATCGATCAGCTGTGAGAGCGTCAGGTGCTCTGACTGTCTGCTCAACACTGTGGTGAAGTTTCCATCACAACAACTGGAGGAGAGAAAGCGACAAACTTCTTTAAGACGTTTTTTTCTTCTGCCAACTTTGTGAGATAATATAGGTTGCCATGGAAACAGTAGAATTTTACCGTAAAATCTCTCTTGCTGCAAATGCCTTGACATTTTTCCTTAACTAAGGAAACCTTTTAAGTTATTCTACACACCAACCTTAAGTAGAAAAGTGAAGGTGTTTTGTGCAGATACTGGTGTGTGGTGGTGACACACAGATCCTGGTCTCAGCTGTGAAGCAGAGGAGGACACAGGAGCATTTTACGTACAGTGTTTCTCACAGGTTGAGAGAGTAGCTACAGTTTACAGATGTTCCCTGAACACTACGTGCAGGCTGTTGCTGGATGTTAGCAGGCGTGTGTGTGTGTGTGTGTGTGTGTGTGTGTGTGTGTGTGTGTGTCTGAGAGCAGCTCTGACCTTTACAGTCTGAACTAGTTAAACATAAATACTTTTATACTGAAGTTTGTGAGTGAAAATGAAGGATTTTTTAGTTTTACATTATTTTTGTAACAATAATTAATTTTCAATTTTTAATTTTCACTTCAGTCTAATATTTAGACTTTCAGCAGTTGTGATTAATACGGCTCCTGTTGTAGGAAGAGGGTCGGGACGTGTGCGTGTGATTGGTTCTAAAGGAAGCAGTGATGTCAGCAGTTGGCCCGACGCTTGCCATCACGTCACGATGATGATTTCATGTCTGCAGACACAGCGTTAGTGTACAGTGCTGTCCACACTCACACACACACACACACACACAGGCCTAAATGCTCCCTTTGTCACTGTATTAAGTGCTAGTGTGTGTGTGTGTGTGTGTGTATGTGTGTGTGTGTGTGTGTGTGTGTGTGTGTGTGTGTGTGTGTGTGTGTGCGCGGTTGGTGCCACTCTGCTCCGTTTGTCCTCATCAGCTGTGACTCAGTTCACTGTTGAAACGTGACACAGACGTTTGGTCATGTGACCTCACTGCTCCTCCGGCGGCCATGTTGTTTATAAAAGGACTCACTGTCACAGAAGGACACAGGAGCCAGTTCATGTGTCGCACCTGAACCAGCAGCTGATTCAGTCTTTAACCTTTGACCCCGAGTCAGAGTCACTGTGACCTACGACCTCATGTTTCTGTCTGTTTATATTCAGTCAGACTGTCTCATGAACAGCAGCTGTCTGAATCAGAAAAACTTTATTGACAACAGCTGCACAGCACACAGTCAGGACAGAGGAGTGAAAAAGTAAAACATGAAGCCCTCACTGTTTGACTGTTGCCATGGTAACTGACGTCCAAATCAGTTTGTCTTATTATAATGTAGAAAAAAATGATATTTATTAGATGATTTTGAAAGATGTTGTGAGTCATGAATAAAGAGATTAATGATGAGACAGAATAATAGAAACGGTGTGTAACTTCTGATTGGTCGGTCAGTGACTGTTGGAGCTCTGTGATTGGTTGAGGAGGTTGAAACAGAGGGATGATGTCATCAGCTGTGTCCCTGTGTGTGTGTGTGTTTCAGGTTCTGAGCTGTGTTCCTACGAGTTGGCAGGTCATAAATATCCAGGTCTACCTGAGAGGTTCTCCAAGTGTCCCAAACTTCCTGTCCCACCCAGGTACGTCCAGGTGTTGTGACCTCTGACCTCTTTAACCTTTGACCTCTCCTCTTTGCTCTCTGACCTCTAAATCACTTTCCTCTGTGTGTCTGACCTCTCTGACCTCTGACCTCTCTCCTCAGTAAGCCGTTGCCGGTGTTTAACCGCTGCACTCCGGTGGATGTTTCCTGTTATGCGAAGTTTGCCGAGGCCGTGGTGACGTTCGTGGGCGACAACAGCGTCCTGCACCGACTGATCGCCGGCGTCGCCGCCAGTAAAGAGATCATCGTGGGGCTGTGTGTGCTCGCTCTGGGTGAGGATCAGATCTGGTCTTCAGACTCTGGTTTCCGTAGAAACAAACAAAAAGCAAACAGGAAGTGATGAGACGATCGTAAATCAGATTTAAATTTAAATGTGTTGTGTTTTTCTGACCTCTGACCTCTGTCTGTCAGTCCTCTCCATGATCCTCATGGTGATCATTCGGTACATCTCCGCCGTCCTCGTCTGGATCCTCACCTCGCTGGTCGTCCTCGGATCCCTGGGTGAGGTCATTTCCTGTTCCGTCTTTTTCTACTGAATCAGTGTGTGTAGGAATCTGAGTGTGACTGTGTGTGTTTGTCGTGTCAGCGGGGACCAGCGTCCTCTGGTGGCTCTACATCGACCACCGGCTCTACGGGAACGACACCTCCTCTAAGGTGGCGAAGGAGGTGAAGGAGGAGGTGGACGTCAGCAGAGACAGCGGACAGGCGCTGCTCGTCTACGCCGTCGCCGCCACCGTCTTCACTGTACGTAAACCAGCTGCTGTGTCTTTCCCCCGGCGTCTCTGATCCTCTTTAAGGTTCTGTGATGATGAGACAGAATGATCCTTTAAGACCCGGAGACCCTGAAAACCCGGTCCCGGGTCTGGACCCTCCAGAACACGGTTTCATCTGGTGTCTGTGTGTTTCAGATCATCCTGCTGCTGCTGATGCTGTTCATGAGGAAGCGAGTGGCTCTGACCATCGCTCTGTTCCACGTGGCGGGAAAAGTCTTCATCCACCTCCCCCTCCTCACCCTGCAGCCCTTCGTCACCTTCCTCGCCCTCCTGCTCTTCTGGATCTACTGGATCCTGGTCCTGCTCTTCCTGGGAACCACTGGTGAGTCCGGTCCCTCCTCCACAGCGACACTCTGCCCCCTGCTGGGCAGCAGACTCACCTGCTCAGTATCCACCTGACCGTCTGCTGTGTCTCCCTCTGTCCCCTCTGGGTCCTGGTCCACTGTGGCCCTGCAGGAAACCCGGTCCAGAATGAGGAGACGGGACTGACGGAGTTCAGACTGACGGGTCCTCTTCAGTACCTGACCTGGTACCACGCTGTGGGTCTGGTCTGGATCAGTGAGTTTATCCTGGCCTGTCAGCAGATGACTGTGGCCGGAGCCGTGGTCACATACTACTTCACCAGGTGAGTCCTCCTGCACTCACCTGCACACACTTTTTACACACCTGTACTTACCTGTAACACACCTGTTAAATTTAGTTTAGTTGATCAGAGTTAAGTGATGAAATAATCTGTTGGTGTCTGAACAGGAAGAATCACAGTCGCCATGTTTATCCTCTGAGGGGGCAGGGGAAGGAGGGGGACAGAAAACCAGGGGGCTGATGGGAAATGTGGTCTTCTTATTAAGAGTCAGAGTCTCCAACAGGAACTCTGAGGAACAAACCGGACCAATGTGGACTTTGTGTTTCAGGGACAAGAACCGGCTCCCGGTGACCCCGATCCTGTCCTCAGTCCTGAGGCTGGTCCGGTATCACCTGGGCACCGTCGCTAAAGGATCCTTCATCATCACTCTGGTCAAGATCCCCAGACTCATCCTCATGTACGTCCACAACCAGCTCAAAGGAAAGGTACAGATAAACTTTATTTACACCATCATCATCATCATCATCATCATCATCATCATCATCATCATCATCATGTTGATGTGTCATGTGACGTGTTTCAGGAGAACGCGTGTGCTCGCTGTCTGCTGAAAACTTGTATCTGCTGTCTGTGGTGTTTGGAGAAGTGCCTCAACTATCTCAATCAGGTAATACACAGCCCCTCCCCTTCTCAAACATCAGGCCCTCACCTGTCTCACCTGTCTCACCTGGCTTTTTATTTCCCAGAATGCATATGCAGCCACAGCCATCAACAGCACCAGTTTCTGCACGTCTGCGCGCGACGCCTTCGTGATCCTGGTGGAAAATGCTCTGCGCGTCGCCACAATCAACGCCATCGGAGACTTCGTGCTCTTCCTGGGGAAGGTGAGGTGGACTTCACTTCCTACCAGGTCTGAACTGGTTCTGGTTCTGGTTCTGGTCCCAGAGGCCCAGTGAAGAAAGTAGAGTCGATGGTGGAGTCAGTCAGATCAGCCTCTGTGTTCAGGTGCTGATCAGAGAGACTCACTGAGGCTTTTATTGTGAAGGGAAGTCTGTCTCCAGGACAACACACTGTCCTCGTGCAGAGTATAAAATATAATTAAATATAATTAATGAGTCCTGACTGTCAGAGTCCTCTGGTCTCTCAGACCTGCACCCGATAAAACCAGGACTGGATGGGGTTCTGGAAGCTGGAGCTGGTTCTGAAGGAGAGGTCGTGACGTAGTTTATCCTTGTACTCACACAGTGGATTATGATTATTAGATGAACTGATCGTTGCCTGGTGACCATTGATGAAAACGATATTGATCTGAACAGCTAACAGTCTAAATCTGTCCTCAGATCCTGATCGTGACGACGACGGCGTTCGCCGGCGTCCTCCTCCTGAACTACCAGCGGGACTACGCCGAGTGGCTGCTGCCGCTCATCATCGTGTGTCTCTTCTCCTTCCTGGTGGCTCACTGCTTCCTGTCCATCTTTGAGATCGTGGTGGACGTCCTCTTCCTCTGCTTCGCCATCGACACCAAGTACAACGACGGCACTCCGGGGAAGGAGTTCTTCATGGACAAAGCTCTGATGGTGAGACGTCCTGCACACACCTGGAGTCAGCTGGTGTTGTTTTTAAATGTCTGACTGACACTGTGATGACAGTAGAAGAAGAAGCGTTCAGTCGTGACGTGTTTCAGAGAGCTGAGGGTCTTTGGTTCTGGACCGAACTCCTCAGACGAGACGGAATAAAAACACAGAGTAAGAAACAGAGAACGTCTCATTAAAGTGCAGGATGAAAGTCGAAGGCAGAGGAGGACTGAGCAGGATCGACTCATGTGGATTCATCAGAGCCGCTGTCGATTTTTTAGTAATCAAAGAGACCGATAACCGATATTAGAACCGTCACGCCAACACAAAACCACTGCTGTATACAGACACTGAGCGTGGCGTCCAGATGTTTCTGTTGGTCTGTTCACCACATTTATATCAGTGACTGTGAAATCAACAACCAAAGGAGGATTTACTGCAGGACTGTTTATTAAACTACATCAGTTTGATCTAGAAAGTAGCAGATTTTTAAATTAATCAATTTTTGTGATTAGTAAAAAAAAAAAAAAAACAGTATTGATTATTGGAAAGCGCTGAACATTGCAGCCGATAACCGGTCGATCACCAGAGTTAAGCTTCTTTTTGAAGCCAGTCGTGTTTTATGATCTCCATCGGGAGCTGCTGGTTCCAGCTGCTTCCAGCAGGGGGCAGCACTGAGGCTGAAACACGGCACTAACTGAGCAGCTCCTGCAGATCTGACAGACCTGTTGGCTCCTACTTATGGAACATTTCTGAAATATATTCAGGGCCCAGAACATTTACTGACCGACAGACGATGAGTAAAAGTTTGAATTGAAGTCAGAACAAAGACCTGAGAACTGGATGATTACACCGAGTACAATCGCTCACTGTGATTGGCTGTCGCTCTACAGCTGCTGAACACCTGCAGAACTAAAATGAATCATGAAACAAACACCACCTGCACCTGCAGTGTCCTCACTCACCTGTCTCACCTGTCTGTCTTTGCCCCGCCCCCCTCCCTGCAGGAGTTCGTCGAGAGCAGCCGGCGGTTGGAGCGAGCAGTGGAGCGTGGGCGGAGCCGGGTGAAGGAGGCGGTGTCGGAGGGGGCGGAGATGAAGCCCATGGTGAGTGACAGCGGTGGAGGGGGCGTGGCCAGGCGGACGAGCTTGTCAGAGGAGGTGGGGGCGGGGCCTGAGGTGGACGGAGAGGAGTGGGAGGACCTTCAGGAATTCCAGGTGTACTACCTGCTGGTGGGGGTGCTGGTAGACTGGGTGCTGACGGAGCAGAGCGGCTTCGTCCTCTGTCTCAGCGAAGACGTCGTCCTCTTCCTCTGCGTCTACCTGCCCACCTCCACCCTCTTCCTGTTTGTCAGCCTGCTGCACACGCCAAGCTCCGCCCCCTCTGCCAACACCACCAAATCAGCCGCCGTCACCGCCGTGTGCTAACACATGCTAACTGATGCATGCTAACAGACACTGTCCA
>NW_019174799.1:320673-350673 GCF_002260705.1 Seriola dumerili | reverse complement strand
TGGATTATAATTCACGTGTTCATCACTTTAATGTTGCAGCTGGTGAAGGAGGAAATAATCTTAACGACACACAGCTGCAGTTTCACCTTTGAACATGTCTTTTAGTTTATCACCTGACTCTGAGGTCACAGCAGCGTCTCCCTGACACGAGGAGAAGAAGAAGTAACAGGAAATAAAAGTAAAACATTAAACATCAGCAGATCAGTCGCCATAGAAACAAGATCTGCATCTGAAATCGAATTGGGCGTCGTAATAATAATAATAATAATACTAATAATAAAACCTTATTTACAGCACTTTTCAACACAAGTAAGAAAAAGCTTCACACCCGACATGTAGGGAGGGATCAAAACCTGGTCTCAAAAGTGATTAAATTGATTTAAAATCAATAATAAAATAAACAAACAGGAAGTCAGTGTTTAGACGCTGTGAACGTGATACCTGGACTGAGCCGACAGCTGATGGAACCTGGTGGATGTTGCTCGTGTTGCTCGCAGTGCGACGCCTCAGCCTCCATCAGAGGTCATTCACCTCCCGTCCACACGGGGGCAGCAGAGTCACAGTGATGACGGAGAACATTATGGAGGAGGGGGAGGGGTCCTGTCAGCTGACCTGTGATGAAGATGATTGAAAGTCAGATTGTTTTTCGTCTCCACAAAACCGTCACCTGGATCTGAACTTCCTGTTCCTGGACCTCCATCACTTCACCGTCCAAAACCTCCACAACAGAGTCCGAGCTGTTTCCACTGAAGATCCAGAGGAGAAGAAGAAGAAGAAGAAGAAGAAGGAGAAGAAGGAGGTGGGATGTGTGTGGGCGGAGCTTCCTGTGGAGGTGACGGCTCAGCAATAAAACAAACTGCATCATGTGACCACGTCAGCATCAACAACAAGTCTTCCTGCTTCTGTTTGTTCACCGCTGTCCAGGTCCGACATGTCTCACTGTCCAGCAGGCGGCTGACAGGGAAGGACTGAGAGGTGCAGCTGAGAGCTCAGAGAGAAGCCAGTAAGTGGACCTTTGAGTGGTTCTGTCACCTCAGACCAGACGAGATGAAGGAGTCAGCTGCTCGTCTGTTGCCCAACATGTTGCCTTGTTGCCCCGCAGGTTGAGTTGTGTCAGGCTGAATCCAAACGTCCGTGTCTGCTGAGGGTAAACGGAGCTCAGCGGCTGGATGTGATTCCTCAGTCGGCCATTTTTTTATTTTGAAAAAAGTAATTAATTTACTAATTTACGCAGAATTCATTGTATTTTTAGATAGTCAAGAACCAAACCGCTTTGTGCAACAGATGAATTCAGACTCAGTCTATCTGTTAGATCTGAGCCACAGTCAAAGTCTCTGCCATGTGACCAGCTTCATGTGTTCACAGATTAAATACAGGAAGTATAAAATATTATAACCAGGAAGTGGAGAAAATGAATCTACAGAGTTTCATGATGACGTGAGCTCCTCGTCTGTCTAGAGTTTTATCAGAGCAGCTGTAGTTGATCAGTTTCTTCCAGCAGCTGTCTGTATACTGTACATCAGTGAACCTGCAGATCAACTCATGGCCCACTTGAAAATCTCAGAGCACTTTTTATTTTAATGATGACAATGCAACATTTTTCTTTTCAGTTTAATTCTTCCTGTTGCTAACCAGCTCTTCATTTTGATAACAGTCAACTATAAGCCGTGGTCTGGCTGCGACAACATGAAGGTTCCCATCACGGTCTCGTCACAGTGATCAGAATTAATACGAGAAATAAAAAAAATTAGTTTTTAAACCTTTTTAATGTTTTTAAAGATCAATTCATTTTAAAACATTTAAAAACATTATTTATGTTTTTATTTATTTTAAAATTACATCTCTTCAGTAAAGTAGTAATTTCTGTTTTGCAACTGATTCGTCGGCCCACTCGCAGTACCTTCGCCGCCCAGCAGTGGGCCCCGGACCACAGGTTGGGAACCACTGCTGTGGATCAACACAACAGATAGAAGAGAGGATGGATGTTAAAAATAATAATGCACCATCTTCACTTCCAGGATATTCACAGTGTTAGTGAGGAGCCATGATGATGAGGAGGATGAACCTTCCTCATCATCATGTCCTTCATCGTCTGAGCTCTGGATCTGTTCACGACTTCCTCTTCTTCTTCTGTGGTTTAATGGCAGCGATGGGAGAATCAGCTGTTTATCTCCGTCAACACTCAGCATCAGGAGAAAACTAGACATGACTCAGGTCTGGGTTCAGGCTCTGGTTCTGGTTCTGGTTCTGGTCTCGGACGTTTGGATTCAGCCTCAGTCTGATGAACTGCGCCGAGTCAGACGTCAACCGGCTGACGAGTCTGTGTTAAAGTTTTCTTTGCTGATGTAACGGCTGCAGCTGATTGGCTCAGCCCAGCGATGTTTGTGTGACGTTTTCAGGCTGCGACTGTTTCCCATCATCCACCTCTGTCAGCCAGACTCCTCCTCCACCTCGGAGGAGAAACAGACGGACTGAGACAGCTGATCGGAGAGCTGTTCCAGTCACACGAGTCACGTTGTCGTGGTAACACCTGTTGATGTAGTTGACCTCTGACCTCACAGTGAGCGTCTCCATATACAGAGCATGTGTGTTATAAACCTGTTGATACAGTGAGTCACAGGGCGTGATGCTCCGAGCATGTTAACTAATTGCACTAAAGATGGAGTTCATTCAACACTGACGTCAGTTTAAAGTAGCTGTAAAGTATTTTAGATGAAGTGTTTGTAGCTCAGATATTAACACACACACACACAAACACACACAAACACACATGCACACACATTTACTCACGTTCAAACGTCCCGAAAAAGAAAAAATTTCAATCAATAGAAATCATTAAATCTGCTTCTCAGACTCATTTATAAACATTTAGTTTGGATCATGTGACCCTGTCGCCGGGCAGATTTAACCTGCTGACTGACAGGAGCTGAAGCTTCGTTCACAGAAACAAAACAAAGAAAAATATTTTCATTCTCATTCAATTAAAAATGTTCATCTCAGTTTCTCAGTCGTCTTCAAACAAGCACAAATATCTGCAGCTGCTACAGGTTTTCGTTTTCTTTTACAACCACTGGAATTAATTGGAAGTTCACCAATTTTATATTCACTAATAATTACTAAAACACATGGTTCTTTCTCCAGGACACTTCTTTGAAATTATTAGGAAATAAATCAAGAAAAAAATTATTACTTTAATTACTCAAACAGTTAATCAGATATGAAAATAAAATGTTTGTCGATTGATTAACAGTTAATCAATTAATCGTTTTAGGTGTAGAATCAAATGTTTGTTAGACTCAAGGATTGTTTCAGCAGCTGTTCATAAACTTGATGTTCTTGCTAAGTTCTTAGTAACTAGTTAATGTTAAACAAACTAGTGATTCACTAATAAAATACACCAATGAAATGTATTAAATGTTTTAGAGTAAGAAACATCTTTGGAACCGTTAGCTTTAGCATCCTGAGCTAAAACGTGACTACACATTTACAGAGGTGAATATTAAAGTGACAGAAGTTCAGGTGTAAACGTACGTTTGACTTTATATTATTCACATTATTATTAAACATATTCTTACAGCTTAGAATGTTGGGAAATATCTGATTAAGTTAACGTAAGCTAACTGAACCAGTACTATTCAGTCATTTAGCCTAGCTAATGTCATTAGCATGTTTTATAATTAGACATATACAGTGTTGTTTTTATGAAATGTATCTAAATCATTATGATTTACATCATTAGCATTTTGATGAAGACCCATGTTTCCTCATTTAATCAAATGTTAGCGATCAAACGTTAGCTCCGTTTGCTAGCTCAGCTACGCTACATAGGAACTAGTTTAGAGCTAGTATTAGTGATAATTAAACTGTGGTTCGTTAACACTGAGGTGAGGAGGATCAGTTCATCAACAGCTGCTGCAGGGTTTTTTTTTGTCTGACGTCCATTAAACATTTTACAGCTTCATTTATTTTCCTCGTAAGTTTTTGAAAGTTTGTCTCTAATTACAGAAAAAATATCAACATAACATAATATTTCATCTTCATTCATTGATTATTAGAAACTTTATTCTTCATTTCTACTGATTATGTTATAGACTCAGCTCAGCTTCCTGTGAGGGAAGGTCTAAGGTTATGTTAGCTTAGCTTTTAGAAAGACCTGGACGTTACCAACTGATCGGTTTTATTAGAGATACAAGAGAGGATTTGTAAATAAATTGGAATTCAAAGTGTTAACAACAGATTTTTACAGAAAAGTTAATTTCACTGTAAAAATGTCAACACTGTTTATATCCACAGTGATTTTTATCTGCGCTCAACATGTGGTCACAGTGACAAAGATCCTTTAATAATCACACGGTGATTAAACCAGGAACCCAGTTTTTGTTTCATAAAAAATAAAAAAATAAAGCTACTTCAAAAGAAAAAAGGAAAAATGTATGAAATATTTAGTTCACATCAGAAAACAGAAATGTTTCAGTCGTATCTGATGATATCAGGAGTAACAACTTTTTATTTTATCTTTATTATTTTCATTATTGTAGTTTATTGTTGACGTTCTGGTTCATTGAGATGAACTTAATTAAATTTATTTACTCATCATGCTTGAGAAACTTTTACGTCACACCTGAAAATATTGTTTATATTGTGTAAGAAATATGAACCAATAAAACTCCAGCAGGTGATTTGACCTCAGACACCTGCTGATGATTTGTTCTGAATGACAGGTTTATATTTATTAACGTATGTTGAGACTGTTGGAATGAAACTTCAGCTCTTCTGTCAACTGCTGACCAATAATCTGCTTCATTCATCAAATCAAACCAATCAGCATGCAGAGGAGAAGCTCCGCCTGCTGAATGTGGACAGGTGAGCCGTGGGTTAGGGACGCTCCAATCAAAGTGTGACGTGTGTCTGGTTTTTAATTTGTGTTCAAATGAATTCAAACAACTTAAATGTCAGAAATTCAAACTTCACAGTAACGACTCTGATTTCCTTCACAGCTGATCAGCTGATCCTCGAGAGCCAATAGAAATTCAGTATTCTGCTTTGATGTTTTGTTACGGCTATGTGCTGTAACAAAGGTTTTTATATGTTTTTATATTAACATTAACACAGGTTAGCTCGTCACTCAGAGAGGCAGTGAAGGCATCTACATCAACTCTACTAAATAACGTTAGCTTAGCATTAGCCTGTGGTTTGTTTGTTCAAACTGAATCTTCTGGACAAATGTTTTAACAAATCTGAACAAATATCAATCGATTGGAGTGTCCTTAATTCTGCATTCACTCGTCATATTTCTAATTATACTTTTTGGTCGTCGTGGTAACGGCCACCTTCAACCTGAGGACTGTTGTGCAGCTTCCCTCAGCCCTGATCGCGGCGGATGAAGGGCCGACGTTGTAGAGAAGCTGATCCAGAACCAGTTTGCATGTCCATGTTTTTCTGCTCTGTATCACAGCACGTCATCTTCGTACGGTGTGAATAATCAGCTGTTAGATTCACGGGTCACCTGACCGACGCCTCAGTGTCTCTCAGTGACTGACACGTGTCATCACACGAGGGACGGCTCATAGCAACAAGATCTTTAGGCCGTCACGAGTTTAACTGTCAGGTGTGACACTAGTGTTTAGCTTTTCTCTGCAGTAAGAAGTCGTTTGTAACATTGAAGAACTTTTTCTTTTGTTCTGGGTTGATTTTTTATATTTTTCATTTCTTATGTATATTTGTTTTTTAAGAAAAATAATAAAATGGAAAATTTTAATCCGTTTGCTGCCTTCTGCTTCCTGAACACCTACAACACGAAGAGTATTCAATCAATTTTAGTATAATAAGGTAAAAAAAAAAACTTCAAAAAAGATTATACTATGGTAAGATATAATAATATCATAAAACGTTAAAGTATAGTGACGTATAAATACACAGAAAAACGTAGCATAGTCAGGCATAAAAACCTACAGTTTAAAAATCACGTAAGAAAATCGAATCCAACACAAAAAGTTTAAATTACAGAATATTTATGTACAAAAATACAGATGTGTACAACAACAATACAAAAACATTAACCAGCAGTTCAGTGGTTATCAGGTGAAAATAAACAGTTCACGACACAGTGAAAACAGACTCACTGTGGTCAACAAACACTCAGAGTTGAAGTTATTCATGAACTTCATTCTTATTAAAAACTCTGATTCAGTTTCTACTTGTTATTATTTGGAACCTTATGAAGGCAGAAAGTTAACACTTCTGTTAGCCAATGTTAGCAGCTAAGCTTATATTAGCATTAGCGTTTTTTATCTCAGTAATTTTGAGTTAGTGGCCTCTAGCATCTCCTGTTTATGAAATGACAACATTAGCTGACAGAGGGTTAAATAAAACTTTTTATCTCAGAATAGATGTGCTAGTTAGCATGAAGCTAACAGCGCTAACAGTGGTTTCAGATCATCAGCTGTAAGAAAAAAAGGTTGAGGACAGTTTATCTTTTTTTATCAGGAGACGTCTCCAACTGTTGCAGGACATCTGGACACAGATCCATTCATAAACTGCTTATTAACATTTACAGCTACAGACCTGATGGATTATTATTCATTAACATTTATAGGTGGTTTATTACAAATTGAGAAATTCATTACCCTTTGTTGACTTGATGGTTGGGAGACATCTCCAATGAATTAATGATAAAAAGACAGATTCTCTGCAGGAGGAGGATTTACCACAACCTGGCAACACAGAACTGGTTCTTATTGATGATTCATAATGATCTATAAAGCATAAGTAAAAGAATGTGGTACCATCAGCTGTTTGTGTTCAATAAACAACAATTTGCTGATAACGAAGAGAAAGTTCACTCCTTGTTCAGTTTGACCTCTGACCTCTGTTCACTGAGAGAACTGCTTCCTGTGCAACACAATAAGTCACAAAGCTGTTTTAATCCAACAGGTCAAATAAATAACAAATAAAACTTTAACCCTAAAACGTTGAAGAACATTGAAGAACATTGAAGAACGTTGAAGAACGTCATCATACACGTCAACAGAATGAAAAATATCAACATATTTCTGTAAGAACACAGTTACAACGTTCAAACTGGTACTGGTAAACTTCACTCAGGTACAAAACACCTGAGTGATGTCATCTGTTGTTTGTTGTTCAGACCTGCAGCAGCAGGTACATGTAGTGTGGAAGTTCAGCTGTAGTGGGGTCAGAGTACTGATACAGATCATTTACTGCAGTAACAGTAGAAACACTATTACGAAAGAAAGTCATGAATACTTAATAAAAGTAATAGTTTCAAAATAAAGTACCAACAGTCAAAGTACTCATTATGCAGAATGGACCATTTCAGAGTAATGTGTTATATGACTGGATGATAATTACTGATGCATTAGTTTGTTCATCACTTTAATGTTGCAGCTGATTTGAAAGTTTTTTAACTGCAGTTATCACATACATGTGTAGCAGGGAATGGAAATACTCAAGTGAAGTACAAGTACCTCAGAAATGTACTTAAGTAAATGTACTCAGCTGCTGAAGACAGATGTTAAAGTTGACACCAGGTGGAGGTGGTTGATTACGACCTGAAACAGCTGAAGCTTCAGTTTCTGAACAGGTCACTGAAGACGAGACTGAAACTGAACCAAAGTCCACGACGTCATGTCGCCAAACCAGAGGACGACCCTGTGACATCACAGCTCCTCGTCGTCCTCGCTCACCATGGTGTCCAGCTCTTTGTCTTTACGCTCAGCGCTCTCAGTCATGAACTCCCTCTGCTGCTCCTCCAGCTCTCGCAGCTCGCCCTGCAGGCGCTCCAGGTGAAGCGCTCGCCGGTTCCTCAGCAGGCGGCCGGGGAACGGGTTCATGTCACTGAAGGCGATGGTGGTCAGCTTCCTGCACGGCATTACACACATTAAACATAAAAGATTTCAATAATCACACAGGTACAGGACAAAACCTTTGATGTATGAACACAAATGATGATGATGTGAGGGTTCAGGTGAGACCAAGTGAGACCAGGTGAGTCCCTACCTGCCGTCAGAGATGGTCTTGGTGAAGAAGCGCAGGTACTGGTAGATCTCCACGCTGTCACGGATCTTCAGGATGTTGTCCTCTTTGTATTTGAAGAGAGCCAGAGCGTACCTGAAGATCACCTGTAACAGGAGCCACACAGGTAACGTCTGAGAAACACACCTCTGTTAGTCTAAGACACAACTCTCCAAGTCTGAGAGACACACATCTGTAAGTCTGAGAGACACACCTCTCCAGGTCTGAGAAACACACCTATCTAAGTCTGAGAGACACACCTCTCCAGGTCCAAGAAACACACCTCTCTAGGTCTGAGAAACACACCTCTCTAAGCCTGAGAGACACACCTCTCCAGGTCCGAGAAACACACCTATCTAAGTCTGAGAGACACACCTCTCCAGGTCCAAGAAACACACCTCTCTAGGTCTGAGAAACACACCTCTCTAAGTCTGAGAGACACACCTCTCCAGGTCAGATGCACTCAGGTCTTTGTCTTTAGACTCAGTTCTGTCTCTGTTGTGTGTCTCTGTTGTGTGTCTGTTGTGTGTCTGTTGTGTGTCTCTGTGTCGGTACCTTGGTGCCCTCGTACAGGAAGGCGTCCCACAGCGGCAGCAGGATGTCACTGGGCAGACTCTCCACAAAAACCACCAGGAACCAGTTGAAGGTGATCAGAGAAACGTCGATGCTGTGATCCTCAAAGTGAGACGCCAGCCGGGGAAGCTTCTCCGCCAGGAAGTCCTTCAGCACCCGCTGGTCTGCCTGAACACACAGATACGTCGATCAGTAACCTGATCAGTCAATAACTGATCAATCAGTAATGCTGATCAATCAAGGAAAGATTTCCTGTATCTCTCCCAGAATGCACATGGGCTGTGTAGCCTTCGATCACCATCTCTCAGAGGCAGATGACTGTTCTCTGTTCTCCTCCTCCTCCCACCTCTACACCAAACCACTGACCATTGACCAGTGACAGGTGGACAGGTGAACAGGAGACAGCTCCGTCCCTGAACTACTCACCACCATGTCAGACACAGCGCTGCGTTCATGTCAGCAGGAAAATCTGAACTTCACACATTTAAGTAAAAAAAGTCAACTCTAAGATATCACGTCAACTGTTTGTGAATGAGTGAGCACTCAACTAACTAACTATAACTAACTAACTAACTAACTAACTAACTAACTAACTAACTAACTAACTAACTAACTAACTAACTAACCTATAACAAAAATAAATAAATCCACAAACTAAACTATACCTAATTAATATAACTAACCTTTAACTAACTAACTAACCTATATATAATTGAACTATAACTAACTAACTGACTAACTAACTAACCTATGACTAACTTAACTATAACTAACTAACAAACCTATATCTAAATGAACTATAACTAACTAACCTATGACTAACTAGTCTATAACTAACTAACTAACTAACTAATTAACTAACTAGCTTGCTTTAAAATACATTTTAACTCCATGACAACAGATGTTTTTATCAGCATCGTGAGAATTCTGAATGTATTGTATCATGTGGTCACCTGACTGAAGGCACAGGTGAACAGAGGACAGGTGAGCAGGTGAGTGTTTCCTGACCTGAGAGGCCACCAGGTTCTTGGTGTAGTAGTCCTGAGGCATGATGGCTTCAACCACGGCCACCAGACAATAGAAGGCGTCTTCTTCACTCTGGAGGACCAGCAGAGCAATGGCCGCCAACCTGAGAGACACATCACATGATATATCACATGATCACAAGACAGAGAGTCTGCAGCAGAGTCCATCTCCTCCAGATGTTCTCCAGTCCAGTTTAAACATCTGGAAGGTTCTGCACCTGTGTGAACGTGTGTTTACCTGTTGAGTCCCTGGCAGTAGCCGATGGCAGGGTTGTGCCAGGAGAAGGCCAATAGGATGCGGCGGAGCTGCTGGAGGGCGGGGCTGGAGGGTGAGGAGAAGTGCTGATTGGTTGTCAGGGTGCGGTGCAGGTCCAGCTGGATCTGCCTGGAGGCCGGATGAGGAGACGTGTGACTCTTTTCACACAGCTGGAAACACAACAGCTGTTAACAACATGCTCCTCTCAGTTCTTCAGGAACCTGGAGATCTTAAGGAACCTACATCCAGATGTGACACATGACACTCTGGACAGGTGTGGACAGGTGTGACTGGAAGCATACTTTTACCTGTTGGTAGTGCTGTGGGTGGCGGTCTCTGATGGTCCTGGTTCTGGCTCGGACCATCCAGCGCCACATTCTCTGCCGGTACTCCTGAGGAACGCCGCCACGCAGCAGACCTTTGAGCTCCGGGGAGGAACAGAGGTTGTCATCCGACCTGCCGGCGAGGTACTGAGCCCAGCGACTCAGCAGGGGGCGCTCTACCCCGTCCTGCAGGAGACACCAGAGACGGACTGTGAGTGGGTTTTACTTCTGCTGGTTCTGCCTAATTAGTCAACTCCCAGACCCGAGTGCAGACCTGGTGCAGCAGGTTGTGTGAGCGGATCTCCAGAGCCTGGATCTTTGCCAGCAGCTTCATGTCCTCCACCTCGTAGTCCGGGATGATCTTAAAGCCGTACTCGTCGTGATCCCTGAGGACACAACACACACAGCTACATGAAGAACATACAGGGTGTGTTGTAGGTGTGAGCTGGTGAACCTGGGACTGAGATCTTCACTCCATCATGTGGAGATAGCGTGCGGTGTTGGTGCTCAGTAAACACAGGTGTTATCACCTGTATAACTCATGGATGGTGACTGCAGGTGTGGGGATTGTTCTGTGGTTTGTTTTTTGGAGACAAGTAGTCAAACGTGTTAGAGTTATAAACCAGAGTCTCCAGAGCTGTTTACCAGGAGACAGGTCAATCAATAAATAAATCAATAAATCAATCAATAAATAAATAATAACTCCAACATATCCTCACAAACATGTGGATCTGCTCTGAGCTTCAGGGACTGATCTCCACCTGTCTGTGCTGGTTTAATGTAATGAGGGACGTTTACTCTGTTGAATCTTAAATCAAAACAAACTGAACAGTTGAAATATTCCTCCTTCCTTTATGTTGTGTGTCTGCGGAGGTTTATTTTCACTCTGTGCTCCTTGGTTTCCTTTTGTACGGTGGCCCTGAAGCTCAACACACTGCAGCTGAAGAAAACACGCACATGAGCTGCAGATACTCACAACACAACAGGAAGTGTTTCCAGGGGACGATAAAAAGTGATGAGGGTTTATTATTATACAGTGTAACTAACAAGTGCATCCCAGCGGGTTCATCACCTTTTAGTGTCCCCTGGAAACACTTCCTGTTGTGCAGCTCATGTGTTGTCAAACTGATGAAGATGTTTTCTGAGTGATGATGATGATGATGAGTTCGTACCAGGCCGTGCTGAGTTTGATGATGCTCTTGAACTCTCCTTTCAGAGCGTCCTCGATCATCTTCTGGACGGCCCCACGCTGGACCGGATCCAGAGATTTGGTCTCCTGCAGCTTGCGCAGGACGCCCAGGTAACGGCTCTCCACCTGACAGTTACTGGCCTCCAGGTAGGCACACTGCAGCCAATCAGAGGGCAGGAAACAGAGAGTCAAACTCCAAACGACAGAAAACACCACAGAAGAAGAAAAACACCAGGAGGACATTCACAGCGATGGAACTAGGTCCCAGTGTCCCCAGTGTTCCCAGTTGACCCACCTTCACCATCAGACTCTTCTCCTGCTCGGAGCTGTTCCTCCACAGTTTAGTCAGCTGGTAGATCTCAGAGTTCAAGAACTTGTTCTGGGTCTTATACGCCTCAATGTCGTCCTGAAGGAGAGGACACACAGTTTAACAGCTGATCCGGATTACTGTCGGCCCTGACTCTGTAGACAGCACCCTTGTGTGTACCCATATGGTTCATGTGGTTTAAAGAGTTTCACTTTTCACCTTCAGGTTCTCGATTTCCTGCTCAAGCGGTCTGAAGGTCTGAGAGTCCAGATCGCCACCAGAGGATGATTCGAGGATCCGTGAGTCGAACAGACAGGCGGTCACCTGATCAGACAGCTTGATGATCACCTGACAGCAAACAAGTGTCACGTCAGTCACACAGGAACCAGGAGGAGGAAGGAGCATGACCACGACTAACACACACGACCATGAAACTATGAATCTGTTTTAGGGCGCTCCTCAGGTGTGACCTCACCTCCTGCTTGGCGTCGTTCTTCTCCATCAGCATCCTGATGTTCTCCTGCAGCTCGGCCAGCTGTGCGTCTCTCTGAGCCAGACTCCTCCTCATGACCTCGGCCTCGGCCTTCGCCTCCTCCAGCCGGCCGCGCAGGTCGGCCGCCTGCCGCTCGCGGTGTCGCAGCAGCTCCAGACGCTCCTGCTCGCCCTTCTCCGCCAAAAACTCTGCACATGTCCGTTTCTCCAGCTGAGCCGCCTCCAAGGCTTTGTGGAGGATCCACACCAGCTCCTGGACAGTTCCGTCACAGTATCAGTGTTATCATTATCATCGTTAGTATTGATAATGTGGAGAAAGACACTATTGGCAGACTTATTGATAATCGAAGAAGTGTGTCTGTTAACTGTTGAGAAAAAGCGTTTTGCTGCTACGTCATCGAGGCTCCATGACTGTAGTTTACTTATGTGGTCGTAGTGACGGGTCACTTGTGGAATTAATCGTGAGTTGACTTGAGACTGTAATAAAAGTCAGGATGGAAAAACACGACCGGCAGCTGTGAACTTTACAAAACAGGACAAAACAAACTACAGTGTGTGTTGATGACATTTTCATCAGTAATCAATAAACTGTCAATTATCGGATCACTGAGTGACTGATCACCTTTTGAGCTTTGACTTCCTCCATCAGCATCTGTTTCTCCTGCTGGAGGCGGGATGACCGGTCTGAGGACGAGGACGTGTCTCGTTGGAGGGCGGGCAGGGTGGAGGAGCTGCGGCTCTTCGTCTTCCTGCTCCGGCTGTCAAACAGGGCTGGGGACTTCCTGTCCTCCGCCGGGAACACCTGACCCGCTGGATCAGCTGATGGGAGGGGAGTGGAGGGTGTCGAAGGGTCAGCAGGATTCCTGGGGGCAGGAGGGACTGACATGGGACGGGGGGGTTGAACTATGAGTGTATGATAACATTAATGTCAGGTAAATCAGTGAAACATGTCAAAATCACCTGAGAAGTGACATTAACCCAAGTTATGTTCCAAGTAAAGATCAACAAGTCCCAGGTCAAGATCAATAAGTCCTGATGTGATGAGACTTGTTTGAATCAAGACTACCTTACTTCAGTACATTTACAGAAATAATGAATTATTTGCATTATTTTCACATAAACTTAATAACATTCAACATCAAACTGATCATGTTTGTCTTGGTTTGTTATATCAGTGACACTGTTACAGTCATTTGTAGTACTGTAGTTTCTACTGTAGTCAGGAGCAGTGCTGTAGTTTCTACTGTAGTCAGGAGCAGTACTGTGGTTTCTACTGTAGTGAGGAGCAGTACTGTGGTTTCTACTGTAGTCAGGAGCAGTACTGTAGTTTCTACTGTAGTCAGGAGCAGTACTGTGGTTTCTACTGTAGTCAGGAGCAGTACTGTAGTCATTACTGTAGTACAGTACGTACTGGTAGTGCTGGTGTCTGCAGAGCTCGGGTGAATCCACGGTGGAGCTTCTACTCGAAACACGCTCTGACTCCACTCCTGAGACGACCTCTTCCGAAGACTGTGGACAGAGTTTCTGTACACAGAAGAATAAAATGATCTTTTTATAATCACCAACAACATGACGAACCGAGGATCATGGGAAACACAGTCGTACTTTGTTCCTTGTCATAATGATGGAAGCGTCACCATCGAACTCTACTGACACCGCTCTGATATTTTAAAGTCTCATTGACATGAACAGAAGAAGACATGTTCTAGCTCATTCGTCCCGACCACCAGAGATGGTATGTAGTAACTGGATAAGCATTGTGCGTATTCAATTCAATTTTATTTGTATAGCGCCAAATTACAACAACAAAGCGGCAGAAAGCTGCAAATACTGTGACATACTACAACAACGTCACATGTGACCTGGGTGTCGCAAGCAACCTGATAAAAGCAGCAGCAGTCGTCTCCTTTTGATCTTCTCGTCTAGACTAGCAGGTCATGTATGTTGTTAGCGTTAGCGTCGGTGCTTGACCGCCTCTGCCAGCTGCCGGCAACGTTTTGTCCCCCAGACGCTGCGCAGTCTGAGCTCTTCTCCACTAGGAGTTTAACTGAAACTCAGACCACAAAGCGTTAGAGTTTCCAGGTAAGCAGCCACTTTGATTTTGCTGGCAGGTGTACCTTGCTGCCATTTAATGCCCCCGCTCTTTGCCTCATATTGTGTGCTTGTGGTTTCCATCTTGACCGACCAGTCTCACTGAGGTGTTTTCACCTTGTTACGACGACTGCGTCGACTGTTTTTTCGTTCACAGACTGAGAAACTGAAGTGTGATGAACCTTCGTCTCTGACAGGGGACACATTGGCCCCTGGGTTTGTCCAGATTAAGGCCCCTGCCCTCTCTGCTGCTGCTGTCCCTGCCATTTCAGAGCGGCCACTCCAGACCTGTGATGAGTGATCGCCTAGCTACTTCTCCTTTAACTTGAATGGGAAAGCGGTGTGAGATGTTTGGAGCCCATTATATATCTATAATGTTTAACTGCACAGATCAGCAGCTGAGGTCACTCACTGGAGCTCGATGAGCGGATGTTTGATTGACATGTTAGCGAGCGGCGTTCGTTGTGACGGTACATTGGCCGCCTCCTCCCCCACCAGACCCAGAGGGCTCTTCAACACTGGCAGGAAGTCGTCTGCAGAAACAGGAAATAAAATTCAGTTTTTAAATGTCTTCAGTCTGACACCTGGATATAAACCATCCACACGAAACCTTCACCAACACAGATACCTGACAGGATTTCCCTGTTTGTAACATTTACTATTTCATTTTATATCATTATATTATTATTTATAGATCATTTACTACTACTTATGTTGTATTATTTATATTAATTGTATTTATAATTCTTTTTTTTTACAATTTAATTTTCATATTTTTTATGTTTTTAAATTTTTTATATAATTTTCATTGTACTATTTTTTATTTAATTTATTTTTGTACAATTACAATTTATCATTTTTTCCATTTTACTTATTTTTTATATTTTATATAATATAATATTTATATTTTACTATTTATTTTTTATATTTTATATATTTTTATATTGTTTTTATATATTTTTAAAAATATTTTCATATTATATATTATACATATCCATGATGTGTCCTGCAGCTGCTGTCCTGATTTAATTATTATGGAAGTGACTCATGAATCTGAAGACACATGGCTGTTTTTAACTGTTTTTGATGTTTGTTACTGGTTGGGTTGCTCTTTGGTTGAGGTGCTGGTCTCTGAAGCCAAACAACAGGAAATGATCGTCAGCTCCACAGAGCAACATCACAACCAGTTTCCTGCCACCCACCAGTCCAAATGTTCCTCTGGTTCTCTGCCAAGGACCAGCAGCAGAAACAGCTGACCTGTCTTCTGCCACCAGTTTAACCAGTCAGTCTGAACAGTGACACCAGTTTAACACCACATCAGAGAGGTTGATACCTGCAGACTGAGCTAGTTTTGGAGAGAGAGACAGGTGGAGGACAGGTAGAGACAGGTGGTATGTCCCATTAAAGTGGATTAAAAGGATTCTGAATGAAGCTGTGCAGCCTCTGTTTCCTCTGATGGAGGAGGTGTAGGTCACACTGAATCATATCAACATGTCTGTGGTCTGATCTGACTCAGTGATGAGTCATAGGAGGAGGTTCCCAGCTTCTGACACTTGTCCTGTTGGGAAAGTGTCCCTGAGATACCGTCAGTCAGAGGAGGGGACAGTAACCCTCCCTAAAGAAACATGATATAATCCCATTAAAGCAGAAGGTGAGAAAGAAAAAGACCTCCGGAGCAGCTGATCGTCCTCTGTCCTATCAGACGCCTCGAGGCAGTCAGCGATTCTCAGTTAACATTTTTCACTGTGTCTGACAGAGTTTTGAGGAAAAGTGAGTCAGAGTGTGCAGTCTGTGATCCCGAGACACTCCCTCGCCTGGAGGAAGGATTTCCCAACTCTCTCTGGAGGGAGTCTTACCACAGGACCCGCCCACTTCCTGACTGGGGGAAAAGGTCACGAGGAGGTGGTACGACTGGATGAGTCTCAAACACAGGAAAAGACTTCACACAGTTACAGATTAAAACCAGTCAGAGCTGACAGGTGACTGTGACTGAAACATACAGTATATTCAACTTAGCAAGTAACCAGTTAAACCACCATCAGACCAGTTAAAGCACCATCAGACCAGTTAAACCACCATCAGTTAAACCATCATCAGACCAGTTAAACCACCATCAGACCAGTTAAACCATCATCAGACCAGTTAAACCATCATCAGACCAGTTAAACCACCATCAGTTAAACCATCATCAGACCAGTTAAACCACCATCAGACCAGTTAAACCATCATCAGACCAGTTAAACCATCATCAGACCAGTTAAACCATCATCAGACCAGTTGTCTGAGACACAGCTGACTGTGATCGGTTGTTTCTCACCTGTGTTGTTGTTTGTTGGGTCTGGACAGGTGGACGTCTGTCTGTGCTGCCAGCGTTTCACCTGCAGCTGCTGCAGCCAATAGAGCATCAGCTCCTGAGTCACAGCCTGTGGGTGGGGGAGGGGTGGGGGGTGGTGGTAGTGGTGGTGGTGGGGGGGTAACAACAGGTGACCCCTGAGATTAAGTGGTACGGCTAACGGAAGCAAACAGCAACAACTGTCTCAGTGGCTGAGACGGTCCTGGTCTACCTGTCCCCTTTACCTTGAGTATGAAGGTGCGTTCAGGTGTCTTGATGTGGAAGGTGCCGCTCTCGGCCTTCAGGGGGTAGGTGAAGGTGGCGCAGCTCAGCTCCACCCGGCCGAGCGGCGTGACATCCTGCGGCGTCCGGTAGTAGAACAGCTGGTTCTTCTTCTCCTCGTAGGTGAACCAGCGCTGCTTCCAGGCCCTCAGGGGCCCCCCCTGCTTCTGCAGGAAGCCACATAGTTTGGGCTCCGGAGGGCAGGGCGGCACCTGGTCACAGAACGCCTCGATGGTCGGGGGCGGAGCCAGGGTTGACACCTCAGTCGGATGTCCAGTCAAAGACAAAACCTGCGGAGGAGACAGGTGGTTCTGCTGGACTACAGGAGGACCAGGAGGAGCTGGATCTTGGTCTTTGGACTCCTTCTGGTTTTGTTCATCGAATGATGAACTGAAAGCAGTTAAGTCCTTTGTGGGCTGGGGGCGGGCCTCTTCAGTTCTCGGGTTTGTGAGACAAAGATCGTTCTGGGTTTGGTGTTCCTGAGGGTCACCTGAGTTTTGTTCATGTCTCAGACAAAGAGGATCTCCTGGTTTCTTTTGATCTGTACAGAGAGGATCTGGTTTCGGTGAGTCTGGTTCGGTTGGAGAAGGTTGATCTGGTTTCGGTTTGACAACAAGAGGTTCTGGTTCAGCTGGAGAGGGTTTTTCTGGATTTGGTACCACAGGAGAGTCTTCTGGTCTCTGTTTCTCTGTCGGAAGGTTCTGGTGGTTTGTGTGTTCGGTGACATCCAGCCGGTCTGGTTCCTCTTCAGTCCGTTGGGTCTCTGCAGGACTCTGGTGTTTCTGAGACCCAGGCAGACTGCCTGACTCTGAGCTCTGCTGGTCTTCCTCAGCTGGTCGCAGCATCTCCTCGTTAGCGTGGACAGGAAGTGAGCGAGACGAGGCAGCGGTGGGATTTCCTGCTGAGCCACTTCCATTCATCCTGCTGAAGAAAAAAACAGAGAAGAAGAGGAAGACGAAGGAGGGAAAGAAACTTAAACATGTTTGTGATCTTCAGTACTTGATTAACTTGATGACAATCAAACGCACCTTTACATTCTTAAAATTCATTCTGATATTTTTCATGTTCAGTTGATTCATTTGAACTCATTTTAAAATGGTTCAAATTGAATATTTCTGCATTTCATTTCATGTCTAACTTGATGAAACTGAGTCTGAATAAATACTGTGATACTAACACCATGACACTGAATAAGCAGGATGTTTATTAGTAAAACTTTATTTAAACACTGGTGTTTCACTGCAGCGAAGAGCTTGACTTCCTGTTCTGTCAGGCTGGAAACAAACTGAAGGTTCACAGGAAATTATCTCCACAATAATGAGACATAATGACAGGAAGTGCCTCCGATCCAGGGGAGCGAAACCCTCCACACCCCGCCCTGACTCTGACCTGGATCATGAACCCAGTCTGAATCTGCTTTTGCGGGACCAGGTCTCGTGGCAGCAGGTTAAGCAATGTTGTCCAGCTCCTCCTGGGGGACCCCGAGGCGTTCGATCCGGGGTGTTCTGGGTCCACCTCGAGGGTCTCCCACCAGGTGCATGTGTCCAGATCAAGAGGTCTGGCTCCTTCCAACATGCCCCCCATCACCCCCACCCACCACCCCTGGTTCCTGATCCCTCAAATATAACTGACCTACATCTACATATATGTAATAAAAATTGTTTGCTGTTGTCTTCTTTATCTGACTTATAAACAAGCTGATTTCGAGAACAAAAGAAATGAATCAGATAACCACAAGTTCCAGCTCTGATTCAGATCAACACCTCAGTATCAGACCGCTGTGACCTGCACTGTATTTGATTACTAGATCATTAGATTATGGATTATAGATCAGACATTGAAAAAAAACAAAACACTAAACGTCAGTGTGAGACTGTGATTCTCACCTAATAAATTAAAGTTTACACACACTGACAGAAACACAGCGTAACACCAGCTGTCTGGACAGGAAGTGATGAAATACCTCATTGTTTCAGAAAAGCTGCTTACAGTCAATGAGCGCCATTCATATACACACACACACACACGACACACACAACACACACACACACACAGATTCTAGAAATAGAATAGAAAAGAATAGAATACCTGACTTAATTTTACCTAACTCACATGCTGAAGGATTTTTAGCGGCAGTTAATATTTATCTTACATCGTTGTGTGTTGCTGCTTTTACTGAAGTAAAGGATCTGAGTACTTTCTCCACTGTAGTACAGCACAGTATTTATACATGTTTATTGAAGTTTTTATAAATACTCGCAGTACAGTACTCTCGTTTAGTACTCGTGACAGATAAATGTACAATGCCAGTAAGAAGTATACAAGAAGTTAAAATAACTTAATAAGTGTGTTGTTAAAAATACAAATGTATTACTTCAAGTACAGTACTGGACTAAATGTACTGAGTTAGTGCTCAGCATGGCCACCCTGTGCAGAACAACACCACCTGAGCCAACTTACCTGAAAGGGGCGTGGCCTGAACAGACAACCTGGATCCTGTTTGCTTTGCAGCTGCAGCAGAGCGCAGCTTCTCTCCAGCCTTAGAGCACAGCTTTTTCCTCTCTTCTTTTCTTCTTGCTTGTCTTTTTCTGTTTTGTTGTCCTTCTCCTTCTTCTTCTCCTTCTTGTTGATTTTGTTTTCTTCTTCTTCTCTGGTTTCTCCAGTTTGTGTCTCTTTTTCTCGCTGTCCTCCTCTCCTCTTCCTGATCTTCCCTGCCAGCACCGCTCACACTTTTTGCTCAACACAGTCACCGCACACCGCAATACCACCACACGACTTCCGTTTTTTTTATTTCCAAAATAAGAGCGCTTTTAAAAAATAACTTTTCAAAGTAAAGTGATGTATCTTCATTTCAGCTTCTCAGATTGTCCTTAAATGTATAACACTTGATGTACGGGGAGCGTGTAGTCTCTCGTTAACTTTGACATCTTCACAGTTTTGATTTTGAAAGATGTTCTAGCAGTAAACTACATTTACATAGTCGCGTTACACTTCCATATTTATAATTGTAAATGTTGAAACACAGACTCTGTTTCATGCACAGATCCACCAGGAGAAAGAAACGAGACCAGTAGTTTTAACGCATGTGAGTCCACAGTCCAGTTTCTGTGATGTCGTAAAAAACACAATTGGATTGTTTCGATAGTTGGTTATATTCCAGATAACAGAAGGATCTTCATACTGCCTGCCTCCTTGGCTGGTTCCTACTATGGGAACACATGAGATCCTTCAGTCGCTTTGGTTTGAGGGGAAACATTCACAAAAACAATAAAATCTTTGGTGCACAGTACTTCTGTTTTCATAAGGAAATATTTTATCTTTTTCAAAAGACAACAGAGACGTGATTTTTTCTTTCTTTCTCTTTACCTGCCTCGAGACGGCATACAAGATCTATAAGTGAACTGAGGCTTAGCCTACTGGCTGCCACCCCCAGTAATTCATCCACTCGCGTCTTCTATATCACAACGCTGATAGATACAATTCTACAGAGTACGCACTAATTAACATTAGACAATCGTGAAACTGCATGAGCACATTATACTTAATAGTTACATGTTCTTTTAAATAAAAAAACAAACCAAAAAAAGAAAAGACGTCACGGAACCTTTACTACTGAACCTGCCCTATCGTTCTCCATCCGGAGATCCTACAATATCAGGTGGTATCATTTCCGCACTACCAGGTCGGCTTGTATTGCCCCGCCCCCGTCTAGTCAGTAAAAGCAATTAATCGTTAGTATTAATTTTTGCTAGCGTCCGGGTTGTCCCTGTTCTGAATACGTTTGGCAATTCTAATTTACACCAAGCAATTCATAAACATTAACGCAGTCGGTCGATTTAATCACGCGGGAATAAGTTTTCTGTAGAAAAATACAAACATGCAATGCCGAAGCATCTGATGCGATGTTGGTTGAACTCCGGAGCGCTTGCGGCGTGCTAGTGAAGCCGTGCTATATCATGGATCCATTACTGTTGTACCGTGTAGACTGGGGTTACACGTGGAGCGGTGGCATAGGTCTAGCTAAACGGGAGCAGAGGAGAGTGAGCAGACACAACAATCACCAACCCTAAGAAGACAGAGAGAGAGAGAGAGAGAGACGTGGATCCAGAACGAACCCGGAGATCTTTTAACTTTATATTTTTAACCGAGCCAGATGTTAGATAAAAAGCCAGTGAAAAATGAACCTGAACCGTCTCGGAGAGTAAGTTTGGCCCGCTGAAAGTTGAGAAGGTACCTTATTATGGAACAGTGGTAACAATGTATGATAGCACACGCTGAGAGACGTTGTAACTCTGATATGTATCCCCGCAACACAGCTTGGCACACGACAGAGAAGGATAGGAGGAGTAGAAAAAACAACTATGGAAAGTAACAGAGGGAGGTTTTGTGTGAAAAGACACATACGCTGTCTGGTTTAATAGTTTGCCCTGAAGCGGTTACGTCGTGTTGGTGTTTTTAATCTCGTTAATAAACGGACTGAAATCCAGCAGCCAATAAGGTTTGGTAAAAAGATGATGTATTCGTGCGATGGGAAAGAAAGCCCGGTCCCTCTACTTCAAAGAGAGAGAAGAGGGGTACGTTTTGGTTTTAGTGTCCTCATTCAAAAACTGTTAACTGCGATCTGCTCACAGTATTTTGTCCATGTCTAATAAAATTCACAATGAGGTACCGCATTTAATACGGTTAAAGGAAATGTGTGGAAACCCAAATGTTCTCTTTTTTTTGACACTATTTAAAGAAGAATGGAAGAATCTCTAAAGTTCCCCTCAAGAGCAGAGCGAAGTGAAGATAGATACTGGTGGCTTGGCTTGTGGGTTTCCCAAAACTGTGGTCCCAGGACATTGGAAACGATGGCCTCTACGAATCAAAAACAAATTCCTAACATAGACAGTGGCCCTGCAGAGAGGTAATAGTAAGATTTTTGAAATTCCATGCCTTGGATTTTTGAGGGGAAATGTGACACTAAAATTATTTCAGAAAGTCATGTTGAATATTCTATCTTTTGGGTTTGAATTTAGTTTAAATGAAGGAGGAGAATTAAAAATGAGATAGAGGTGAGAAAAAGGTGAGAATTCAACAATTCAAGAGAGAAGTTGAAGGCATCAATCATTATTATTGTTTTCATTATATTAAAATTCTTCATTTAAAACAGGTATCTCAGACCTGTGGGTACAAAAATAGACATGCAAAGTTTAATACATAGACACACACATAAGAATTCATCAGGACATTGAAAATAGATAACACACAGATTGTATATACATGAGTGCAACCTTTGATTGTGTCCCAGTGAGAAGAGAAGAATGTAACTTGTATCACTTGAATGGCAGCGTAGTGCGTTGAAAACCGTGTTTTTTCCGGTTCATCTATATAAACTATTTTAGTGTTTTGGTGTGGTGTTTCTTCCTCCTGTGGTTAAATTGGCCAAAAAATACCATCTTATGTGGGCTTCATGTGAAGATATTTCCAGCAGCTCCCAGTGACTGCCAGAAAAACATTTAATTGATTTTGACACTATTAAGACGTTCACTGTTCACTCCCCCTCAGGATTTAGAGTGACAGCTGATCTTTGTAGCTCAGTTGAGGTTTTGTGGATGAGGACACGAGCTGTCGCTTCAAGTTCCCAAACTCATTTGCAACCCGCCACACTAATTCCTTCAAAACTGTTGTTGGTTGACGGCCGTTTGACGTGCTCCTGGGCAGAAGGATTGAGTGTGGTGAAATAGTGTTGTAGACCAAGCTTGTACAGGTGCTGCTTGCTCCTCTGTTTTCTGCTGCCTCACCACCTGTGCGGCAAGCAGCAGAGTGAGTCCTACAGGTTTGTTACTGAGTTATGTCCCCAAATGTCTGAGAGTGAAGTTGATTGACGAAGTTATAACCATCGGTTCGACCGAGTGTTGGACTTTAACCATTGGCCGTTGCTCTATTCAAAAAACTGAACCGTCATATTTTTTGCTTGAAAAACTGACTTAAACGATTGATTTTCTTTCAATTGATCAAGCAACTGATCAATGAATCGTCGTTGCAGCTGTAGTGTATTTATTAACTGTGTTTATGAGTCTGACACAGTTTGCGGAACACGTCTTGCTGTTGAAATGATTTAGCTCCAGTTTGTTGGAACTGGTTCGCCACTGACTGGAATCACAGCAGGGGAATCGAACTATAATCGTTTTCAGCATGAAAAGATCTGATGAAAATGTGCAGCATGAAAACATTCAATACGATCTAAGACAGAAAAATTGAAGAACAGGTAAGAGGCCCGTCCTGTAGAGGTGATGGGTGATGTTTGGTGTTTGGTGGTTTGGTTGGTTTTGTCTGTCTGGATGTTTGCGGTCTTGAAACCAGCACTGAACCACTGAGCTTTTAATAGCTCTTTTCACCACGTGGAAACCAAACAGCACAGACTCACTTTAAACTAAGCTTTCATTTAGGACCCAAAGTGACTATTTACACAAATAGTTCCCCATGACTTTATAAATGACTTTTTTTCCTGTTTGCTGATTGTTATTTGTCTGATTATGGTGTTTCAAAGGAGATCTGAATCTCAGAGAATATCTGATTGAATAAAGATTTAGGAAAATTTATTTATAAGCTCCACCAGTTCAAAGTTTTTTCAAACTAAATGTAGCGCCCTGTTTGTTAATGGTATGTTTTATGTCTTGTTGTCATCACCTGGTATGTTTGTTGTTTTCTTTCTGCTGAAGATGGAGACGATCGCTGCTGTGTTTTCTGAACTCACATCTTGGCTCCTGTGTTTCAGGTTCCTGTGCTGTGTAGATGCACGGTCTACAAGCTGTTCCGGCCTCTGCATGTGCTGGTGGCTGGTCTCTCTGCTCTGGCGGCAGCTTCAGCTGTTCAGGTGAAATGTCCTCCAGCACGAAGACAGGACGCCTTCCCCCAGCAAACAGCCGCCGCCGCCCTGCCCTTCTGACAGTCAGGCGTCTGCAGCTGACGACCCCCTGGGGTCCTCACAAACTCGCCCTGATCATCCGCCGTTCAGAGAGGCGCTTTCGAGGAGCTTGCTTGGTCTTTGTTCCCTTCATGCACACGTATGCCTCAACAAGGAAGAAGAATCCGCCACAAGATCATCGTCATCGAACCAGGTGGATCACTACAGTGAAGAAATCACTGACAACACAGAATGAAAGGAGATCACTGTTAGTCTCTGAGGCGCGTTTTGGTCAGCCTCTCTAACGTCTGAGGAAGAATCAGGAGGAGAATCCATCTTTTAAAGCAAACAACAACAGTCACCCACTATTTATTCGACAATATTAATTCTGCACATGGAGGAAAAAATGATAATGAATTTAGCAGATATGTCATTTAATGTAAAGGATTCTGTTGTATTACAAAGTCAGGCCTTTTTGTTGACACATGGATAAATCACTTTGACCATTTTCATCAATTTGAGTACTTCATTAAATGTAATTTAATTTATATAATTATATAAGGAGGACTAACGGGGTCAGTCTGTTCATTTCTGGTTGGTAGTGCCGCTAACAACGCCCTCTCAACAGACACAGGGTGTATCTGCTTTGTAACAGTGAACGCTCCTCCAGCATAACCAAGGTACATATTGTAAAAACAAAAATAGATTTTCCATTATAAAAAAATGATGGATTCATCTACCTCTGTAAATCTTTGATTGAGCACAGTGTAATTAAGAAGTGACTTTTTTGATAAGTAGCAATTCTTAAAAAGGCTTTTTCAAAAAATACAAGTCCCATTGAGTTACTTGGGTTCTAAGTTAACACACAGACCCATGTAAACAGATTACTTGTAAATTCATCATTTCAGTTTTGGACTAAAAGTGCCAAATGAATGTAATGTAACGTCAGTAGTCTGACCTGGGACCAGCTGAAATTAGGAGTGAGGCCGATGGACGGATGTCTGGGCTACGTGGCTCGTATCTCTCTGGATATTTATTTAAAGACATCCACGGAATCAAACAGCCTGACAGAAATCCAAGCTTGCAGAGAGAGCGACGTGTTTTGTCCACCTCTGCTGTTTCACAGATTTAACCGAGCGCTCTCATCAACGGTGGGTACATGGAGAGTGGGAACGACACGGACTACCACTGGCGATGCACGACGTGGACTTGCTGCCACTCTGAACAGCGCTCTGGACTACGGCTTCCCGAGGACGGGCCTTTCCACTGGAACCTCTCCACCGAACTGCACCCGCCTCTACCAACTACAAGCACCTACATAGGAGGAATCACCTGCTGTGCTGCACCAAGAAACGCATTACCTAACAATATGGTACTGATTTTAGCTTCTTCTGGCCTTAAGCAAAGCTTTAAGTTCTCCAGCACCGTAAGGCTGTTATAAACTAGATAATTTAATATGTCTTTTCTGTGTGTGTTTTTTTAAACTGTCAACATAGCAAGAAGTATGGCTTTATATAAATAAATAAATGTATATTTTTATTATTATTAATATATAAACCTGTTTGCACTTGGCCTTAGTGAAGTGTCAGCTCAATAATGATTGGTTGGCTGGCGCTACTTTGAAACAAGCTTGCATATGAAACAAGCTGTTGGTTTTTTGTTCATATCATGGATCAAATCTCTAGGACTGATTTAATCAATGGTTTGACAACGATCTAGTCTATTATGTCTTCATCGTCCATTTAGAGACTGACGAGGAAACGAGCGTTAAAGTTTAAACAGCCGTGTTGGATACGTTCTGTTTGTCTTTATGGCTTTGAAAGTTGTTGCTTGGACTTGGGACTCAGTTACCAGACTCTGGTTTCCCACCTGCGGGAAGTCGGGAATAAGTATGATGTGTTTTCCTCCATTTGAACCTTTGAAGTTAACGTGAGATTCACGTGTAGAAATTAGATTTTGTGTTTTTGTCTTTTGAAACAAGGTCGTGAACATGGAACCACAGCCCGACATCGAACCATCAGGCACAGACATTTCCTAGCTATTAAGCCCGTACTCGTATGTAAGTGACATGATTTGATCCACCACGATGCGAGCTCTTTAACCTGGGTGTGAATTTACCTGCTGGCTAACACTCTGGATGTGCAGGAGCAACTCGCACCTGCTTCTGCAATCTGCAGTCCTTTGCGTCCGTTGAAGATTTAATGCTCCCTGTTTCTTTTTTTATTTGGCAGTGTAACGGGATGTCGAAACAGCGGTTCTGGGATTGGGCAGAAAGACGCACAGATGGTTCTACAGACGACCCATGGAAAATCCCTGAACTCCAGGGTTCACCAAAAGCGTCTCTTATGCTCCGACAATAAGTAGGAGCAGGTCCACATGCAGGTGAGAAAGCTGTAATCCTCTGGAAGGAGGACAGCTTCTCTTTTTCTTTCTCCATGTCGTTTACTCAGACCAGAATCAAAAGATGAAACGTGAGGATCCTGGAAAAATAATAGTTATTCATCACTACATTTAAAACGATCTTGCTCATATCCAAGTCACAATAATGAATTTAGATTGAACTAGTTTTTATACAGTTTAACATCATTAAAGACCAGTACTTTCGTTGAAATGTTTGGATATAAATTATTCAGTAATTTCCTGACCTGATCATGTGGTTAAACTCTTAAAATAATAAAGGCTAAATAAGTGGTCAGTCAGAGGTTGAACATGAATGCGTCGTTGTGTCTCTGCAGCTGTTCAGGCCGAGCGCGGCATCAACTACAGGATACTAAAACCTTCCTCCACACTCCCCGACCCGGCTGGAGAGAAGAGAGACCAGAAGAGAGGTCGCAAAAAACTCAGAAACAGGTACAGCGCTCATGGTCATCATGTTACAGCACAGTAGAGCTCACACCGTCTCACTCTGCTCCTGTTACTGCTACACCGAACAACTAGGAACCCTTAAGTGGTTTATTCATGCACATGTTTGAATCCAAACAACGCGCTTAAACTGGAAGTGACTTCTGCATGTTGCTTAAAAATCAGAAACATCCAGAGAATCTGAAGGTAGGTGTTCTAACAAAGTTAATCTTAAATTCGTCGAGCGTTTCAAGCAAGCGTCATTGTTTGTTCTAAAATCATGACGCTTCTGAACAAATAAATCAGAAAAATAAGATTAAACAGCTTTGAAGGTGGTGAACGAAAGTCGAGTCAGACGCACGCGTTTATATCGTAGACGTGTTGATTGGTTAAAAACAAATTCAAACTTCTCAAAACTCTTCTTTTCTGTAACGATCCGACGCTTGGGATGTAAAGACGCGCGAGCGCACACACACCGACTCCACCCTGTGAGCTGAAGAACGCCCGAACGAAGAAGTTCAAGCTAGATATGGCGAATGACTCGGCAGTGGCACCTACAATAAACAACTTGCACCGAATCTATCTGTACCACAAAATCTCGTCCACAACTTACCTAATGCGTAAATGACCCAGCTGTACTGTAATAAATCACTCTCTCATCCTGAACATAATCCACAAAAATCAATCAGAATTCAACGCTGAAAATGAAACCCCTCCCTCCCCTCCCTGTAGGAGCAGTTTAAGTGTGGATCCCGGAGGCGGGGGCCGGACTAACCTTCCGTTACCAGGTGGAGTCCAGACAGGGAAATGACCCGTTCAGCGGGGCTCCCCTGCAGCGTCATCAACACTAAACTGCGAGCACTGTGACCAGGAGCAGACCCCGCATGGTGTTCTTCTGGCGTAGACTCTGAGGTCCAGTCCTGGTTGTTCTGGAGGACGTATCAGAGGGTTTTTCAAACTGGCAGCCACTGCACGATCTCTTAGGGAAAAGACTCAGTTTTGCCTTCAAGTTTTTGCTGCTTTTTATGGACGTTACTGATGGGACCTGCAGTGGGAAAATCCCCCTCAGTCAAACCAAACGTGCGAAGCAAACACAACCAGCCTGGAGCTTAAAATCACAGAGAGTAAACAAAACTACATTTCCCTCTTATCAGGTATATACTCAACAATAAAACTGCTGTTCCATAGCACAGGTAGAAATTGACTGCTGACAGTTTCCTACCCTGTCAAACGCGGTCAGTTCAGTAACAGAACAGTAAAACCTCCAACAGCATTAATGTGAGAGGAACTGGAACTGCTCCTGGTCTGAACTCATCTGATGAAACTCACCTGAACTGACCTGAAACAGTTTGCGTGTCTGACCTCAACACTCCGTGCAAGCGATGGAGATGGACTGTTACACCGAGCCAAACCAGGACTTGAGCTCATGTCAAACAGACAAGCATGACCAAACCTGAGCTGTTTCAGTTCTGTTAGTTCTTCTTTGGTACCTGTCGGCCATGCGCGTGTTGATGCAAAACTTAGTCTTTTTTTATTTTTTATTTTTTAATTGGGCTTGTGCAAATGGCAGCAGAGATGGTCGAAGACGGCTGCCGACGACGCATGTTTTCACCAGAAGTTCGGCACACGCCTGTGCCGTCACACCGTCACATCCAGATGGGTTTCTTTAAGCTTTTATCCATCAAAAATATAAAATGAATCGAGTGCTCGCAGGATTTCTGACTGACTAACCTCCAGAGTTGTATCTCATCTGTTTATCTTATTCCCGCCGACACTGTTAAACTGAAGAGAGTGAAGTCTGAAACTCGTTCTGTTCGGTGTTTTTACTTTTTTACCACTATGTTCCTTTTTCTAATAGAGGGCACTTGAATTAGCCAAAGAAAAAAAAATTGGAAGACGTTTTTCAATTGTGACTCCTGTGCCCTTCTGGTGTCTAATAATTCACAAAACTTTTTCTCTTAACTAACCGAGCAGATGGCGCCGTTGAGATTTGGAATTTTGCCAGTTATGAAATACGAAGTCATTATTATAGAGGACAACATCCACCTAGTTTCTTTTCTTTGATGAATGCAGAGTTTCTTCAAAGTGAAACTGCAGCCAAACTAAGTCAAACCAGCCTCAACTCAACTCAACTGTAGGCAAGACTCGACATTCTCCGAGATAGCTTGGGCCGAGCAGGCATGATGAACTTCATGAATATAAACCCATGAACAACAATATAATTGATCTCCTCTACATCAGACTTTTCAAAATAAAATAAGAGATATCCTCAGAATCACAGTGCAGGCAGGTTTATTACGTGTTCTTCGGCAACAAGGAACACCAGACGTGTAAAAGTCGATCTGACATTGAGAACGCCACACACCCAGTTCTAACTAAAACGTTTATTTGCCAGCAAATAAAAAGGCTAATAAGATCATCCCAAATGAAAAGGTAAATCATGACAAAAAACCTCCTCAAAAAATAAAAAATGTTTTACAGGTTCACTTTTGTGTACTTGACCGGTAATTGTCGAGAACGTGTCACTGCAGTTCCTTTTAATCAGAAAGAAAAGGGGTCGAAAATGACTTTAGCCAAGTTTGGAAAATTCGTTACAAAGTTCCCAGTCCTCGTTACCATGAGAATACTTGTTTGTTGCATGGGAAGCCCGGTATGAGACGGACCTTCCTTTGTCACAACTCACATACTTCAACATAAAATCGAACTGACATAAATGACTGATGTCAAGTATAAACTCAGTCTAGCTTTTTAGATTAAGTGTTCGAGAGGGCTGCTGTCACAGTGTCCTTCTGGGTTCTCTGGTTGTAGTGTTCCTGCGTCGGCCTCCAGAGAAGGCTTCTAGAGTTTTAAAGGCGATGGCTTAATACAGACCACGATGTCATACGATTAATTTCCCAAGACGAGAATCTCGACTGGTGCCATGGTTTACAAATTCAGATATTTATATAAATCTGACTCTATAAAAAATGTCCTCGCTGTTTCTTCTTCTCATAACCAGTTGATGTTCTTTGAGATGCAACGAAGCTTTTCATGGACGACTACCCAACGAGGCCATGACCAGCGGTGGGACTGCACTGGAGCCCACTCAGCTAGCACCACGACAAGCTAACTTAGCTATTAGTGAATGTAAACTGCTCTTGCCTCTGTTCAGCCCCAACCCCCCCTTAGTTACTGTTGCTACCACATGAGACTGTAATATAAAAATGGATCGTTGACGCCGCCGCGTCTGGAAAATTGAAGCAAGTGCGGAAGGCGCTTGCCCCAACTTGTCACCTATCGAATTTGTGTACCTCCAGTAAATGTTTTCCATTGCTGCTCATGTATCCTGAATTTGGTAGTGTCTGAAGTCTATCTCTCTCTCTGGTG
>NW_019174799.1:306263-320648 GCF_002260705.1 Seriola dumerili | reverse complement strand
ACCATCATCAGACCAGTTAAACCACCATCAGACCAGTTAAACCATCATCAGACCAGTTAAACCACCATCAGACCAGTTAAACCATCATCAGACCAGTTGTCTGAGACACAGCTGACTGTGATCGGTTGTTTCTCACCTGTGTTGTTGTTTGTTGGGTCTGGACAGGTGGACGTCTGTCTGTGCTGCCAGCGTTTCACCTGCAGCTGCTGCAGCCAATAGAGCATCAGCTCCTGAGTCACAGCCTGTGGGTGGGGGAGGGGTGGGGGGTGGTGGTAGTGGTGGTGGTGGGGGGGTAACAACAGGTGACCCCTGAGATTAAGTGGTACGGCTAACGGAAGCAAACAGCAACAACTGTCTCAGTGGCTGAGACGGTCCTGGTCTACCTGTCCCCTTTACCTTGAGTATGAAGGTGCGTTCAGGTGTCTTGATGTGGAAGGTGCCGCTCTCGGCCTTCAGGGGGTAGGTGAAGGTGGCGCAGCTCAGCTCCACCCGGCCGAGCGGCGTGACATCCTGCGGCGTCCGGTAGTAGAACAGCTGGTTCTTCTTCTCCTCGTAGGTGAACCAGCGCTGCTTCCAGGCCCTCAGGGGCCCCCCCTGCTTCTGCAGGAAGCCACATAGTTTGGGCTCCGGAGGGCAGGGCGGCACCTGGTCACAGAACGCCTCGATGGTCGGGGGCGGAGCCAGGGTTGACACCTCAGTCGGATGTCCAGTCAAAGACAAAACCTGCGGAGGAGACAGGTGGTTCTGCTGGACTACAGGAGGACCAGGAGGAGCTGGATCTTGGTCTTTGGACTCCTTCTGGTTTTGTTCATCGAATGATGAACTGAAAGCAGTTAAGTCCTTTGTGGGCTGGGGGCGGGCCTCTTCAGTTCTCGGGTTTGTGAGACAAAGATCGTTCTGGGTTTGGTGTTCCTGAGGGTCACCTGAGTTTTGTTCATGTCTCAGACGAAGAGGATCTCCTGGTTTCTTTTGATCTGTGCAGAGAGGATCTGGTTTCGGTGAGTCTGGTTCGGTTGGAGAAGGTTGATCTGGTTTCGGTTTGACAACAAGAGGTTCTGGTTCAGCTGGAGAGGGTTTTTCTGGATTTGGTTGATGTACCACAGGAGAGTCTTCTGGTCTCTGTTTCTCTGTCGGAGGGTTCTGGTGGTTTGTGTGTTCGGTGACATCCAGCCGGTCTGGTTCCTCTTCAGTCCGTTGGGTCTCTGCAGGACTCTGGTGTTTCTGAGACCCAGGCAGACTGCCTGACTCTGAGCTCTGCTGGTCTTCCTCAGCTGGTCGCAGCATCTCCTCGTTAGCGTGGACAGGAAGTGAGCGAGACGAGGCAGCGGTGGGATTTCCTGCTGAGCCACTTCCATTCATCCTGCTGAAGAAAAAAACAGAGAAGAAGAGGAAGACGAAGGAGGGAAAGAAACTTAAACATGTTTGTGATCTTCAGTACTTGATTAACTTGATGACAATCAAACGCACCTTTACATTCTTAAAATTCATTCTGATATTTTTCATGTTCAGTTGATTCATTTGAACTCATTTTAAAATGGTTCAAATTGAATATTTCTGCATTTCATTTCATGTCTAACTTGATGAAACTGAGTCTGAATAAATACTGTGATACTAACACCATGACACTGAATAAGCAGGATGTTTATTAGTAAAACTTTATTTAAACACTGGTGTTTCACTGCAGCGAAGAGCTTGACTTCCTGTTCTGTCAGGCTGGAAACAAACTGAAGGTTCACAGGAAATTATCTCCACAATAATGAGACATAATGACAGGAAGTGCCTCCGATCCAGGGGAGCGAAACCCTCCACACCCCGCCCTGACTCTGACCTGGATCATGAAACCCAGTCTGAATCTGCTTTGCGGACCAGGTCTCGTGGCAGCAGGTTAAGCAATGTTGTCCAGCTCCTCCTGGGGACCCCGAGGCGTTCGATCCGGGGTGTTCTGGGCCACCTCGAGGGTCTCCCACCAGGTGCATGTGTCCAGATCAAGAGGTCTGGCTCCTTCCAACATGCCCCCCATCACCCCCCCCCCCCAACCCCCGCCCCCACCCATGGTTCCTGTCCCTCAAATATAACCTACATCTACATATATGTAATAAAAATGTGCTGTTTTTCTTTATCTGACTTAAAACAAGCTGATTTTCGAGAACAAAGAAATGATCAGATAACCACAAGTTCCAGCTCTGATTCAGATCAACACCTCAGTATCAGACCGCTGTGACCTGCACTGTATTGATTATAGATCATAGATTATGGATTATAGATCAGACATGAAAAAACAAACACAAACGTCAGTGTGAGACTGTGATTCTCACCTAATAAATAAAGTTACAACACTGACAGAACACAGCGTAACACCAGCTGTCTGACAGGAAGTGATGAAATACCTCATTGTTTCAGAAAAGCTGCTTACAGTCAATGAGCCCATTCATATACACACACACACACACACACACACACACACACACACACACACACACAGATTCTAGAATAGAATAGAATAGAATAGAAAAGAATAGAATACCTGATTAATTTTACCTAACTCACATGTTGAAGGATTTTTAGCGGCAGTTTAATATTCTTACATCGTTGTGTTGCTGCTTTTACTGAAGTAAAGGATCTGAGTACTTCTTCCACTGTAGTACAGCACAGTATTTATACATTGTTTATGAAGTTTTTATAAATACTCGGTACAGTACTCTGTTTAGTACTCGTGACAGATAAATGTAATGCAGTAGAAGTATACAGAAGTTAAATACTTAATAAGTGTGTTGTTAAATACAAATGATTACTTCAGTACAGTACTGGACTAAATGTACTGAGTTAGTCTCAGCATGTCCTAACCTGTGCAGAAACACACCTGAGCACTTACCTGAAGGGGCGTGGCCTGAACAACACCTGGATCCTGTTTGTTTGGCAGCTGCAGCAGAGCAGCTTCTCTCAGCTTAGAGCCACAGTTTTCCTCTTCTTCTTTTCTTCTTGTTGTTTTTCTGTTTTGTTGTCTTCTCCTTCTTCTTCTCCTTCTTGTTGATTTTGTTTTCTTCTTCTTCTCTGGTTTCTCCAGTTTGTGTCTCTTTTTCTCCTGTTCTCTCCTCTCCTCTTCCTGAATCTTCCCTCCAGCCGCTCACACTTTTTGCTCAACAAGTCACCGCAACACCGCAATACCACACACGACTTCCGTTTTTTTATTTCAAAATAAGAGCTGCTTTTAAAAAATAACTTTTCAAAATAAAGTGATTTCTTCATTTCAGCTTCTCAGATTTCCTTAATGTATGAACACTGATGTACGGGAGCCGTGTAGTTCCGTTTCTTTGAATCTTCACAGTTGATTTTGAAGATGTTTCTACAGTAAATACATTTACATGTCGCGTTCACTTCCATATTTTATAATTGTAAATGTGAAACACAGACTCTGTTCATTCACAGATCCACAGTGAGAAACAGACAGTAGTTTTAATCTCAGTGATGTCACAGTCCAGTTTCTGTGATGTCGTAAAAACACATTGATTGTTGTAGTTGGTTATCAGAACAGAGAGATCAAAGCCTGCCCCCTGCTGGTTCCCTGTGGGAACACATGGAGAACCTCAGTGTTTGGTTTGAGGAACTTCACAAAACAAAACTTGTGCAGACTTCTTTTTATAAGAAATATTTTATCTTTCAAAGACACAGAGACGGTTTTTCTCTCCTTTACCTGCCTCAACCACAGATCTATTGAACTGGCTTAGCCTCTGGCTGCCACCCTAACCCATGCGTCTTCTAATCATCAACGCTGATTAATACAAATTCTACAAGTACGACAATTAAATTAGACAACGTGAACTGCATGAGAATTATACTTAATTCACTGTTTCTTTAAATTAAAAAAACAAACCAAAAAAAGAAACAGTCGGAACCTTTACTACTAACTGCCTCGGTTCCCCTCCGGACTCTCATACAGGTTGTACCGCACTACAGTCGGCTTGTATCCCCCCCCCCCAGTCAGAATTAATCGTTAGATATTTTGTCGTCCGGTTCCCTGTTCTGGACGTTTGGACTTTTCACCGAATTCAAACATTAACAGTCGGTATCGCGGGAAAAGTTCGTAGAAAAACAAACTGAAAGCCGAAGATGTGCGAGTTTGAACCCGGAGCGGCGGCGTGTGTGAACCGCTACATGCTACGTGTACGGTAACGGTTAACGTGAAGGTGGCTGGCTAGCTAACGGAGAGAGAGAGAGTGAGAGACACACACACAACCTAAGACAGAGAGAGAGAGAGAGAGACGTGGATCCAGAACGAACCGGATTTTAACTTTTTATTTTACCGAGCAGATGTTCAGAAGCTGTGAAACCGAACCGCCGGAGGTTTGCGCGGTGAAAGTTAGCAGAGAGTTACCGCTGAGGACGGCTCGGTCCCCGGCAACAACTTGGACGCGAGAGAGGATGGAGGAGTGAAAAACACTGGAAGTAACGAGGGAGGTTTTGTGTGGAAAACGACACATACCGCTGCTGTTTTAATGTTTGCCTGAGCGGTTAACGTCTGTTGGTGTTTTTAATCGTTAATAAACGGACTGAAATCAGCAGCCATAGGTTTGTAAAGATGATGTATTCGTCGAGGAGAAAGCCGGTCCTCTACTTCAAAGAGGAGAAGAGGTACGTTTGTTTTAGTGTCCTCATCAAACTGTTAACGGCTGCTCACGTTATTCCTGTTTAATTCACAATGATGGTGCATTAAACGGTTAAAGAAAGTGTGGAAACCAAATGTTCTCTTTTTTTGACCTTTTAAAGAAATGAGATCTCTAAAGTTCCCCATCAAGAGCAGAGGAAGTGAGTAGATACTGTGGCTTGGCTGTGGTTCCCAAACTGTGGTCCAGGGACGTGAAGAGGTCCTCACAGTAATTCAAACAAATCCTCACAAGCAGTGGCCTGGCAGAGGGTTTGTTTTGAATTCCATCCTGGATTTTTGGGGGAAATGTGACTAAAATTATTCAGAAGTCATGTTGAATATTTATTTTTGGGTTTGAATTTAGTTTAATGAAGAGATTCAATGAGATAAGAGGTGAGAAAAGGGAGAATCAACAATTCAAAGAGAAGTTGAGGCATCATCATTATTATTGTTTTCATTATTATTAAATTCTTCATTTAAACAGGTACTCTCAGACCTGTGTACAAAAATAGACATGCACAGTTTATACATAGACACACACATAAATTCTCAGACATTAAAATAGATACACACAGATTGTAAATACATGAGTGCAACCTTTTGATGTGTCCCAGTGAGAAGAAGAATGTAACTTGTATCACTTGAATGCAGCGTAGTGGTTGAAACCGTCGAGTTCATCGTATAAACTTTTAGTGTTTTGGTGTGTGTTTCTTCCTCCTGTGGTTAATTGGCCAAAAATACCATAATGTGGCTTCATGTGAAGATATTTCCAGCAGCTCCAGTGACTGCAGAAAACATTTAATTGATTTGACACTTAAGACTTCACTGTCACTCCCTCAGATTTAGAGTGACAGCTGATCTTTTGTAGCTCAGTTTGAGGTTTTTGTGATGAGACCACTGAGCTGTCGCTTCAAGTTCAAACTCATTTCAACCGCCACATAATTCCTTCAAACTGTTGTTGGTGACGGCCGTTTGACGTGCTCCTGGCAGAGGATGAGTGTGGTGAAAAGTGTTGTTAGACCAGCTTGTACAGGTGCTGCTGCTCCTCTGGTTTCTGCTGCCTCACTCACCTGTGCGGCAGCAGCAGGTGAGTCCTCAGGTTTGTTACTGAGTTATGTCCCCAAATGTCTGAGAGTGAGTTCATGACGAAGTTATACCATCGGTCGACCGAGTGTTGGACTTTAACCATTGGCCGTTGCTCTTATTCAAGAAACTGGAACCGTCATATTTTTTGCTTGAAAACTGACTTAAACGATTGATTTTCTTTCAATTGATCAAGCAACTGATCAATGAATCGTTGCAGCTGTAGTGTATTTATTAAACTGTGTTTATGAGTCTGACACAGTTTGGGAACCTCTGCTGTTGAATGATTGTTGCTCAGTTTGTTGACTGGTTTGCACTGACTGGAATCACAGCAGGTGATCGACTAATCGTTTTCAGCATGAAAAGATCTGATGAAAATGTGCAGCATGAAAACATTCAAACATCTAAACAGAAAAATGAAGAACAGAAGAGGCGTCCTGTAGAGGTGATGGGTTGATGTTTGGTGTTTGGTGGTTTGGTTGGTTTGTCTGTCTGGATGTTTGCCGGTCTGAACCAGCACTGACCACTGAAGCTCTTTTCACACGTGGAAACCAAACAGCACAGACTTCACTTAAACTAATGCTTTTCATTTAGACCAAAGTGACATTTACACAAATATTCCCCATGACTTTATAAATGACTTTTTTCCTGTTTGCTGATTGTTAATTTGTCTGATTATGGTTGTTTCAAAGAGATCTGAATCTCAAGAGAATATCTGATTGAATAAAGATTTAGAAAAGTTTATTTATTAACGCTCCACAGTTCAAAGTTTTTTCAAACTAAATGTAAGCGGCCCTGTTTGTTAATGGTATGTTATGTCTTGTTGTCATCACCTGTATGTTTGTTGGTTTTCTTCTGCTGAAGATGGAGACGATCGCTGCTGTGTTTTTCTGAACTCACTCTTGGCTCCTGTGTTTCCAGGTTCCTGTCTGGTAAGTGCACGGTCTACAAGCTGTTCGGCCTCTGCATGGTGCTGGTGCTGGTCTCTCTGCTCTGGCTGCAGCTCAGCTGTTCAGGTGAAATGTCCTCCATGCACGAAGACAGACGCCTCCCCCAGCAACAGCCGCCGCCGCCCTGCCCTTCTGACAGTCAGGCGTCTGCAGCTGACGACCCCTCCTGGGGTCCTCACAAACTCGCCCTGATCATCCCGTTCAGAGAGCGCTTCGAGGAGCTGCTGGTCTTTGTTCCCTTCATGCACACGTTCCTCAACAAGAAGAAGATCCGCCACAAGATCATCGTCATCAACCAGGTGGATCACTACAGGTGAGAACATCACTGACAACCACAGAAGAAGAGATCACTGTTAGTCTCTGAGGGCGTTTTCAGCTCTCTACGTCTGAGGAAGAATCAGGAGGAGAATCCATCTTTAAAGCAAACAACAACAGTCACACTTATTTATATCGACCAATATTAATTCTGCACATGGAGGAAAAAATGATAATTGAATTTAGCAGATATGTATTTAATGTAAGGATTCTGTTAGTATTACAAAGTCAGGCCTTGTTGTTGACACATGGATAAATCACTTTGACCCATTTTCATCATTTGAGTACTTCATTAAATGTAATTTAATTTATATAATTATATAGGAGGACTAACGAGGTCAGTCTGTTCATTTCTGGTTGGTATGTGCCGCTAACAGCCTCTCAACAGACACAGGGTGTATCTGCCTTTGTACAGTGAAGCTCCTCCAGATCACCAAGGTACATTATGTAAAAAACAAAATAGATTTTCATTATAAAAAATGTGGATCATCTCCTCTGTAAATTTTGATGAGCACAGTGTAATTAAGAAGTGACTTTTTTGATAAGTAGCATCTTAAAAAGGCTTTTTCAAAAATATCAGTCCATGAGTTACTCTGGGTTCTAAGTTACACACAGACCCATGTAAACAGATACTTATAATTCATCATTTCAGTTTGGACTAAAAGTGCCAAATGAATGTAATGTAACGTCAGGTAGTCTGACCTGGGACCAGCTGGATCTGGACGTGGCCGATGGGACGATGTCTGGGCTACGTGCTCGTCCTCCTGGATATTTATTTAAAGACATCCACGATCAGAACAGCCGACAGAAATCCAAGCTGCAGAGAGAGCGACCGTGTTTTTCCATCTGCTGTTTCAGATTTAACCGAGCGTCTCTCATCAACGTGGGTTACATGGAGAGTGGGAACGACACGGACTACCTGGCGATGCACGACGTGGACTTGCTGCCCCTGAACGACGCTCTGGACTACGGCTTCCCTGAGGACGGGCCTTTCCACGTGGCCTCCCCTGAACTGCACCCGCTCTACCACTACAAGACCTACGTAGGAGGAATCCTGCTGCTCACCAAGAAACATTACCACATGGTACTGAGCTTCTTATCTGGTCTTAGCATGGCTTAAGTTCTCCAGCACCAGGCTGTTACAAATAGATATTTATATGTCTTTTCTTGTGTGTTTTTTTAACTGTCACATAGCAAGAGTATGGCTTTATATAAATAAATAAATGTATATATATATATATATATATATATATATATAAACCTTTGTTTGCACTTGGCTAAGTGAAGTGTCAGCTCAATAATGGATGTGGCTGCGCTACTTTGAAAAAGCTCTGCAATGAACAAGCTGTTGGTTTTTTTTTCATATCATGATCAATCTCTTGGACTGATTTATCAATGGTTTGACAACGATCAGTCTATTATGTCTCATCGTCCATTTAGAGACTGACGGAGGAACGAGCGTTAAAGTTTAAACAGCCGTGTTGGATAGTTCTGTTTGTCTTTATGGCTTTGAAAGTTGTGCTTGGACTTGGACTCAGTTACAGACTCTGGTTTCCCACTGGGGAGTCGGGGAATAGATGATGCGTTTTTCCTCCATTTGGACCTTTGAAGTTAACGTGAGGATTCACGTGTAGAAATTAGATTTGTGTTTTTGTCTTTCTGAAACAGGTCGTGACATGAACCACAGCCGACATCGAACACATTTCAGGCACAGACATTTTCCTAGCTTTAAGCCCTGTACTAGTAATGTAGTGACATGATTTGTCCACCAGATGGAGCTCTTTAACCTGGTGTGAATTTACCTGTGCTAAACTCTGATGTGCAGGAGCAACTCGCACTGTTCTGCAATCTGAGTCTTTGCAGTCTGAAGATTTAATTCCCCTGTTTCTTTTTTTATTTGCAGTGTAACGGGATGTCGAACCGGTTCTGGGGTTGGGGCAGAGAAGACGACGAGTTCTACAGACGACTGAGAAAAGCTGAACTCCAGGTACAAAGTCTCTTCATGCTCCGACAATAAGTGAGGTCACTGCAGTGAGAAACTGAATCCTCTGGAAGGAGGGCAGCTTCTCTTTTTCTTTCTCATGTCGGTTTACTCAGCAGAAAAAAGATGAAACGTGAGGATCCTGAAAAAATATTATCATCACCTACATTTAAAACATTTGCTCATATCCAAGTCCAAATAATGATTTAGATTGAACTAGTTTTTATACAGTTAACATCATTAAAGACCAGTACTTTGTTGAAATGTTTTGGATATAAATTATTAGTAATTTCCTGCCTGATCATGTGGTTAACTCTTAAAATATATAAAGGCTAAATAAGTTGTCAGTCAGAGGTTTGAACATGAATGTCGTTGTGTCTCTGCAGCTGTTCAGGCCGAGCGGCATCACTACAGGATATAAAACCTTCCTCCACATCCACGACCCGGCCTGGAGGAAGAGAGACCAGAAGAGGGTCGCAACTCAGAAACAGGTACAGGTGTTCATCATGTTACAGCACAGAGGAGCAACGTCCACTGCTCCTGTTACTGCTACGAACAACTAGGAACCCTTAAGTCTTTATCATCACATGTTAAATTCAACAACGTGTAACTGGAGTGATCTGCATGTTGCTTAAAAATCAGAAACATCCAGAGAAATCTGAAGGTAGGTGTTCTACCAAAGTTATTAAATCTGTGAGGTTTAAGAGCGTCATTGTTTTTCTAAAATCATGAGCTCGAACAAATAAATCAGAAAATAAGATTAAACAGTTGAAGGTGGTGAAGAAAGTCGAGTCAGAGGCAGCTGTTTATATCGTAGAGTTTGATTTTAAAACAAATCAACTCTCAAACTCTTTTCTGTAACGATCCGACGCTGGGATGTAAAGAGAGAAACAGATCCACCTGGAGCTGAAGAAGTTCGTAGATAGTGATGGAGTGGATACAATAAAAACTTGAGGAATTATCTGTAATTCTGTTCACAATTACTAATGGTAAATGACAGAGTGATGTAATAATCTTCATCCTGAATAATCCACAAAATCAATCAGATTCAACGCTGGAATAAACCCCTCCCTCCCTCCCTGTAGGAGCAGTTTAAGGTGGATCCGGAGGGGGGGCTGACTAACCTCCGTTACCAGGTGGAGTCCAGACAGGAAATGACCGTCAGCGGGGCTCCCTGCAGCGTCATCAACACTAAACTGGAGTGTGACCAGGAGCAGACCCCCTGGTGTCTTCTGGCGTAGACTCTGAGTCCAGGTCCTGGTTGTTCTGGAGGCGTATCAGGGTTTAAACTGGCAGCACTGCACGGATCCTTTAGGGAAAGAGACTCAGTTTTGCTTCAAGTTTCTGCTTTTTAATGGACGTTACTGATGGACCTGCAGTGGGAAAATCCCCCTCAGTCAAACCAAACGTGGAAGCAGAACACAACCAGCCTGGAGCTTAAAATCACAGAGGAGTAAACAAACTACATTTCCCTCTTATCAGGTATATCTCAACAATAAAACTGCTGTTTCATAAGCCAGGTAGAAATATGACTGTGACAGTTTCCTACCTGTCAAACGGGTCAGTTCAGTAACAGAACAGTAAAACCTCACAGCATTAATGTGGAGGACTGGAACTGCTCCTGTCTGACTCATCTGATGAAACTCACCTGAACTGACCTGGAAACAGTTTGGTGTCTGACCTCAACACTCAGTGCAGCGATGGAGATGGACTGTTACACCGAGCCAAACCAGACTGAGCTCATGTCAAACAGACAAGCATGACCAAACCTGAGCTGTTTCAGTTCTGTTAGTTCTCTTTGGTACCTGTCGGCATGGTGTGAATGCAAACTTAGTCTTTTTTTATTTTTTATTTTTAATGTGGGCTTGTGCAAATGGAGCAGAGATGGTCGAGACGGCTGCCGACGACGCATGTTTTCACCAGAAGTCGGACACGTGTGCCGTCACACCGTCACATCAGAGGGTTTCTTTAAGCTTTTTATCCATCAAATATAAAATGAATCGGTGCTCGAGGATTTCTGACTACTAACCTCCAGAGTATCTCATTGTTTTATTTTCCCGCCGACACTGTTAAATGAAGAGAGTGAAGTCTGAAACTCTTCTTGTTGGTGTTTTTATTTTTTACACTATGTTCCTTTTTAATAGAGGCACATTGAATTAGCCAAAGAAAAAAATTGGAGACTTTAATTGTGACTCCTGTTTCTTGGTGTCTAATAATCACAAAACTTTTTCTCTTAACTACGAGAGAGGCGCCGTGAGATTTGGATTTTGCAGTTATGAAATACGAAGTCATTATTATGAGGAAACATCCCCTAGTTTCTTTTCTTTGATGAATGCAGAGTTTTTTCAAAGTAAACTGAGCCAAACTAAGTCAAACCAGCCTCAACTCAACTCAACTGTAGCAGACTGACATTGAGATGCTTTGGCAGCAGCATGAACTTCATGAATATAAACATGAACAATTTAGATTGATCTCATCAGACTTTTCAAAATAAAATAAGGAGTATCCCAGAATCACAGTGCAGCAGGTTTATTAGTGTTTCTGACAGAACACAGACTGTAAAAGTCGATTTGATTTGAGCAAATGTCTCTAAACGTTTATTTGAGAATAAAAGGTAAGTCAGTACAAATGAAAGGTAAATCATTACAAAAACCTCCTCAAAAATAAAAATTTAAGGTCATTTTGTTATTGACTGTATTGTGAAAGTGTCACTGCAGGTTTTTTAATCAGAAAGAAAAGGGGTCGAAAATGACTTTACAAGTTTTTGAAAATGTTACAAAGTTCCAGTCTGTTACCATGAGAATACTTGTTTGTTGATGGGAAGCCGGTGAGGGATCTTGTCCTTAACATAAAATGATACTGACATAAATGTCTGTCAGTATAAACTCAGTCTAGCTTTTTAGTTAAGTGTTCAGAGGGCTGCTGACAGTGTCTTCTTCTCTGCTGTTGTAGTGTCCTGGTCGGCCTCCAGAGAAGGCTCTAGAGTTTTAAAGGCGATGGCTTATATACAGACCACGATGTCATACTGATTTATTTCCCAGAGAGAATGGTGCCATGTGTTTGTACAATATTCAGTATTTATATAAATCTGACTCTATAAAAAATGTCTCGGCTTGTTTCTTCTTCTCTGTTTGCATGGTTTTGAATGAAGAAGTTTTCATGGACGACTACCAGAGCCAGACCAGCGTGGGCTGCACTGAGCCCACTCCAGCTGCACCACGACAACTAACTTAGTATTAGTGAATGTAAACTGCTCTGCTTGTTCAGCCCCACCCCCCCTTAGTTACTGTTGCTACCATAGACTGTATATAAAAATGGATGTTGACGCCGGGTCTGGAAAATTGAAGCAATGCGGAAGTGCGTTGACCCTACTTGTCACTTGATTTGTTACCTCAGTAAATGTTTTCATTGTGTGTTTATGGTCTGAATTGGTAGTTTGAAGTTTTCTTCAATACAACATGATGTTCATTTTTGAAATGATGGTCCTATTTAAAAGAATATAGACGTTAAAGCAGAGTAATTTAGGGCGTGGCTACCACGTGATTGACACACAGAGGGACCTGCCTGTTAATCCGGATATGAGGTCAGAGCGATGTGTCGGACACTTCACTTGTAATTGTGTTTCAGTTCATCAAAGTTAGCTCCAACATGTTGTTTGCCTGTAAATGTCTGTCTGAGGACTATGAAATATGGACTCTAATGTTTTAAACTGTTGATAGTTTGTTACAGCTACAGTGGAGTCCAAAGGTCATGTGATTGAATGTCTGACATGGGACAGTGAGTGTAATACGACAGTGAGGGTGAAGGGAACAAGGAAGAGCACAGCTGATCAGACTGAACAATGTTATGGCCACAAGTGTTACATTAAAAATACTATATTATCATATAAGACACTGTGTGTATGTTTGGGAAGAGAAGATCTTCATGTGTGGACACTGCAGGTGGAGGTGGTGCAGGGCCTCCATCATTGCTGCAAGAGGTTGTAGGTGTCCCCAAAGATCCAGACCTTGGCTGGATGGAAAAAAACATTAGAGAGAAATCATATCAATATCATATTGTAGAGTATAGAGCAAAAGACCAAAGAAACAGCACTCTGATTAGATGATCACAGATATCTGAAAATACATTATTCCCTCAGCTTAGTTGTAATAAACAGTCTGCTGAACCGTTTTACATGAAATAACAATAGAATAGAAACTAATACTCAGTTTGGTGTCATTGTGCAGGTGCACATGTCATGATGGTTCTCAGCTCTCAGTGATGTTCTTTATTCTGACAGACAGAATCATTCCAACAGATGTTTTGACTCCTGTCATCAATAATGAAATGAACTAGAGCTGAAAACTTGCCGACTAACACTGAACCAAACTTAATATGAACAAACCCGACACACACGTCCGCTGCTCTGCTCTTTAACAGCACGTCCAGACACGACAGTTCCCTGTAATAACGGGATCGTTTAGTGACCGTGACTTACCGACATTGACAAACTGCTGTCACAGCAATGATCCTGTCAGTCCTCACCACAGCTGTTGCCGTTTCAGCATCAGAGGAAGAGAGTTTAAGAGCCCGGCCCGCACATCATTAGTGGCGGCTGACATGATCGGCAGCTCGCCTCTGTACTGCCTTTGTGAACATTTGTGTGTAATTTGTGATTTGGTTTGAGATGCTGGTAGTGATTGTTGGGGACTGAGCTAGGTTTAAAATTCTGATTGTGCATCACACCCTTAGAAAAAGACTGGACACATTAGGAACAGGGGTGCTGCTTCTTGTGTTTTTGGGTTCGTTAGAATCACATAGTTAGGCTCTTTGTTGGCTCCTGTTCCCCTACTTCAGTTGTCCTCTTGCCTTGTTTGTATTTTTGTTTACTTATTTACCCTCCTGGTTACGCAATAAATTAAATCAGTAAATTTGATTTACCAGTAACACCTGGTTTTATGTTGCTTCCCTTTTCCCCTAGCTGGGTCATAACATAAAGACTGCCAACATACGGTGACTGGGGAGACAGTGCCATGACCTCATATCCTGGCACCATAAACAAATATGGCAAAAGTGAATTGACACCTGCAACATCTACTGGCCTGAAAGCAAAATGGGCAAATACAAACATTTGTACATCACAAATTGAATGTAAGTATAAGGGAAAGCAGGATTGTATTTAATAATCCAAGCATAGATTTATTTACTGTCAAAGCAAATTAAAATGTTTTGTATGCATCAAATGTGTCAATGTCAGTCAAGTTAAGCTTAATATCTTTGTTTTAACTTAAGTGTCAAAACTGTAAGTTGGTTTGCAATGTGGGCAAAGGACATGTAGCTTTACTTTTAAATGTCAGCTTTGGTGGTTGTGCTGTAAAGGTGCAATATAAGATGTGGCCAGAACTTAAAATGTTAAAAAAATGAATGAACACTAT
>NW_019174799.1:286263-301263 GCF_002260705.1 Seriola dumerili | reverse complement strand
GGAGGGATGAGAGCGAGTAATCATATCCACTACACGGCTAATAAAACACTGAGGGACCAGACGGAGTCAAAACACAAACAAGTGTCATCTGGTGGTTTCTAATGTTGGAGTAGAAACAGATTTGAGACGCAGGAGAAGCTGCAGCAGGCGACGTTCTGCAGAGCTGCTGATCCTGCTGCAGTTTCGTCTGCTGATGTTTTAGTATTTTTGGTCTCACGTGACGTTAATGAGGAGATGGTGTCTCGTTTGCTTTTGTCCGACTAATGTGTCAATCCTCAAATCCTCCAGCAACTTCAGGCCAAACATTCATGTCACGTCGTCACTGAGACGACCGGATGCTTCTTTTCTTCTCACTTCTGTCCACGCTGAAGTGATCAGAGTGAAATCTGTGTTTAATGTGTTTGAAACTCTGTAGAAATCCTCTGCTGTGATCAAGATAAGATAAGAGGAACCTTTATTGATCCTCCGTAGAGGAAATTCAAATTGACACAGCAGCAGAAAAGAAAAGCAGCACAAAGGGAAAAATATAATAAAGAAATAAAATAAGAATAGAAACGGAATCTAGAATAAATAAGATAAATTATAAATACTATATACAATAACATACAACGCAAGTAGGCATTTCTGTGCATGAAAAATATAAAAATAGATATAAAGAAAATGAGTTCAACAAAAACAAAATGTTTCTGCACATGAAACTGCGGCTGAAGCTCCTCTCTCCTCTTACGTCCTGATTGAGAAATCTGGACCGGGCCTCATGCCCCGCCCACCACCTGCCTGCTCCATGTTCCATCACAACACCTTCTTCTTCTTTGGTTTTCTGTTTGGCAGCTGCTCTCTGACTCGTCCCGGCCTGAACTCACCTGCGGCTGCAGCGTAACACAGTGCGCTCCACAGGTGCGCCTGTGCGCAGTTATGGTCGTTCAGTGGTGCATGACTACCTCACACAACCCCACGTCGAAAAACCCGAACTATCCCTTTAACCAGTTTATATGTCAATCTAAATAAAAACTCTCTATAATCTAAAGTTTAAATCCAGCACAGACAAACTGAACTTAAAGATACGCCGTGCAGTTTCTGGCCACGGCGGCGCTGTGGAGACATGTTGTAATATGAGCTCTGTTGGTGCAGGAACAGACCACCAGAGAAGAAGAAGAAGACTGATCATCAATTTAGATGTTCAATATTCACCACATGTATGAAGCACAGGTATCCTGGCTCACGTACAGCTTACAGTAATCTTCATGTTCTCACAGGCTGCATCTTATTCATGTGTGTGTGTGGATGTGTGTGTGGTGTGGATTGTGTGTGTGTCTCTGGTGGTGTGTGTGTCTGTGTCTCTGTGTGTGTGTGTGTGTGTTCGTTGTATGTGTGTGTGTGTTTGTGTGTGTGTGTCTGTTGTCTCGTGTGTCGTGTGTCTTGTGTTCTTGTGTGGTGTGTGTGTGTGTGTGTGTGTGTCTCTGTGTTGGTGTGTGTGGTCTTCTTGTGTCGTGCTCTGTGTGTGTTGTGTCCTGTGTGTGTGTGTGTCTGTGTCTCTGTGTGTGTGTGTGTGTGTGTGTTCTGTGTCTCGTGTGTGTGATCGGATGTGTGTGTCTGTGTCTGTGGTGTGTGGTTGTGTGTGTAAACGTGTGTGTGCGTGATGTGGTGCTGTGTGTGTGTTTGTGTGTGTGTGTGTGTGTGTGGTGTGTTGCTTTGTGTGTGTGTGTTGTGTGTGTGTGTGTGTGTGTGTGTGTGTGTGTGTGTGTGTGTGTGTGTGTGTGTGTGTGTTGCTGTGTCGGCATCAGTCCACCTACAGATGGTCGGACTCTCACTCGTCTGTCACACTCTGATTGGCTGCTTCACTGCTGCTGCTGGAAGCTTCTGAACCAAACCTGACAGACACTTCACTGGACCACACACACACACACACACACACACACACACACACACACACACAGACTCTATGGCATATATAGGAGGAACAGTATAGCGATACTAAGAGGAGATGAGGTCTGTTGATGATAAACAGTTCAGATTCATCAGAATATAAATTTTACAAAATAAAACATATAATAAGTTCAGTTTAAAGTCTCTTTCACAGACTTTAACTAACTGGTTTTAAAGTTTCGTAAAGATCCAGTTCATTAAGACTGAACTGATCAGAAATTAATCAACTCTTCATCATTCAACATCTGGCAGCAGCTGTAATTAACACTCTGGATTAAAGCGCTTTGCCTAATTAATTGTTCCCTCCGTAAGCCACAGAATTAAAACACTCGAGTAAAGAGCTGTTAAATTTTGATGTGTTGAGATTGTTTCCACAGCGACGGTGAAAGGTTTCAGACTGAGATTTCTCTGACTCTGGATAAACAGTGATGTGACCTGGAACTAGTCCGAGTGGCGGAGGGATACGACCACGAGGAGGTGGTTCTAGTTTCTTCTGTGTGTCACATCAAAGTGACGAAGAGTGTTTCAGGAATCAACGAGAAAACCTTCTGCTGCTGAGGAGCCACTGTAACAGATGACGGACCGGTCTGTTGTGTGTATGTGTGTTTGTGCGTGCATGCATGCGTGCGTGCGTGTGTGTCTCCAGGTGTGTGTGTATGGTTGTTTGAGGTGATAAAGCTGAACTCAGTGGAATCAGAGGCTGCAGATTTATCAATGTGTCCTGCTGCGTTCAGGTGCCGCAGGGATTTTTCGTGAACTGATCGATAGACGTTAAACATTCAGTCTAAACAGACCGTGTCACTTCTGCACATTTACTCTGTGTGACGTCACTGCGGAGACAGATGTGGCTCTGAGACATCAAACGTTTTCTACCAACATCTGCTTCATCTACATGAACCTCCCACCTGTTCACCTGTTCACCTGTTCACCTGGTCACCGATCCACCACACAGGTGAACAAAGAGAAAACAGGTCAGGAAGATATCAAACTGTCAGAGCGATATTCAACAGTCAGTTCACACTCTGTAAATGAAATGAAGTTAAAATTAAAATGCTGCTTCGTGTTAATGGTTCAGTGATAATACATAATGTCTATATATATATATATATATATATATATATATAATTCTGTCTATAAGAATGAAATATTATGAAATATTATGAAATATTATGAATAATATCAGCCAGGTCTCAGAGTCAGAGTGTGTCCTGGGGTCTGAAAAGGTGTGTGGTTCGGTGTCGGGCCACTGGAGGGCGCTGTGCTGTTTGTGATGAACACATCCACAGGTTCAGAACAAACTCAGCTCTGACGTCAGAACAGATTCACACTCGTTTGGCAGATTTCATCATTTCTTAATAATCCTCTAAAGTGCACTGGAGATATGATTCCAGGTCCTGTTAATAAATACTCATCATCATCATCATCATCATCATCCGCTCTGAATCTTTATCACTGGAAAAACTGGAAACAGAGATTTATGGAGTAATTAGTGGTTAGAGTTCATTAACAGGAAGTTGAGTTTTCACACTTCATTAGTCTCAAACAGTAAAAACAGCTGATCACTTGAAGTCAACGACTTTAACTCAAGTGCAGTTTTGAGGAAATTGTTTTTCAGATTCAGATTTTTAAAACAAAATATTTTCAACAAAGAAATAATGAAGTTATTATGAATGCTTATTTATTGTGTTATTAAAATTACACCACCTAAACTATTTTAAATGAGCTTCACCTTTACTAACTGTATTAATGCATCAATACTAATACAATAAATAAAATAAATAATTTACGTTAATCTGAAATGGGCCATTCTGCATAATGAGCTCTTTGACCTTTGACACTTTAAGGACATTTTATTTCTACAGTGTCGTATCAAACATCGGTTATTAGGAAACAATAAATACAGATTAATAAATGACCCAGTTCAGATTTGTTAGAAAAGTTTAACTTAAATAAAAATGTTCAAACTGACAGAAATTAGGCGACGTCATCGAACGTGAATGTGATGATGTAACGATGTAACGATCTCTCCTCCAGGTCGACAGCTTCATGTTTGAATCTCGGTCTCGGACCAACAAGCAGAGGACAGACGACGTCAGGATCTTTCTCTGGTTCGTGTTTTATATTGAAAAGAGATTTCACTTGAACTCCTAGATGATTGTGATGAAGTTCGGTTCATGGTCCCCAGAGGATGAATCCTCCTGACTTCAGTGATGAATTTCCCCCTGGCGCCACCCTCAGGTCGAAGGTTTAATTTCTTCAGTGAATTATGTCGTACGTGGCGTGTTCAGATTTTCACAGCTTTTAATGACTCTGGTGACGAGCCCTGGTTTCTCCCACAGCGCCACCAGCAGGTCAGTGTTTTAACTTAAAAGTAGCATTGACACTGTGGTTGTGTTAGCATTTAGCTAACTGGGGACGGTACAGATTCACTGAGCCACTAACACGGCTGCTGGAACCACGTCACTACAACCTGTAACCTCTTTTTATTTCCTGTGCATTTTGAGTCGCACTTCCTGTCCGGTCTCCTCCCCCTGCAGATGTACATGGGATTCAGGCTCCTCCTCCTCCTCCTCCTCCTCCTCCTCCTTCTTCTGATGACACCAATAAAAAAGTTCATCCAAACCTTCCAGCCAATCAGAATCTAGGCTTTTCAGTGACCTCTCTGACATATTAGTGTCCGACACCAATCACTTCCCATAGTGATCGTCCAAGTGTGTGGAGGTGAGAGAGAAGGTGTGACATCACATCCTCCCCGTCTCTATGACAGCCGACTTTTGACTCCGCCTTCACCTGTGGCCGTTCACATCAACTATAAAAACTTCATGTGATTTGGTTCTGACCCCGTCCCTCAGACTTGGTGCAGAGGTCAAAGTGATCCAGAGGTCAGGTGATCCAGAGATCATAGTGATCCAGAGATCATAGTGATCCAGAGGTCAGGTGATCCAGAGATCAGGTGATCCAGAGATCATAGTGATCCAGAGGTCACAGTGATCCAGAGGTCACAGTGATCCAGAGGTCAGGTGATCCAGAGGTCAGGTGATCCAGAGATCATAGTGATCCAGAGGTCACAGCGATCCAGGGGTCAGGTGATCCAGAGGTCACAGTGATCCAGAGGTCACAGTGAACCAGAGGTCACAGCGATCCAGAGGTCAGGTGATCCAGAGGTCAGGTGATCCAGAGGTCACAGTGATCCAGAGGTCACAGTGATCCAGAGGTCAGGTGATCCAGAGGTCACAGTGATCCAGAGGTCAGGTGATCGTAGTTGGACGTATGTACTTTGACCTTTATATGTTTTTGAATTGAGCTGCTGTGAATTTTTTAAATAAAGATAAAATAAAAAATAAACTAAAAAATTTAATCAATAAAAGAAGAAAACTGTCTCATCAGAAATGCCTGTAAACGTGTGTGTGTCTGTTTTATTAATGACTGTGTGAGAACTTGAACAGTCTATATATTATTTCTGACACCGTGGTGTGTGTCAGCAAGGACGGCCCAGCCCCCCCACCCACCCCACCCTCACCCCCCCTCTATAAAAGCCTGTGTCTCTGGCCGCCGGCGGCCCGGCGCTGAGTTATGACATTTTTGGCATAGCTGCGCTGCAGGTGAAAACACGTCGCTGTGAAATGCAGTTTAACTAATGGTGCAGCTCCTGCAGCAATTTGTCCTCCACAACAACACATAAATTACCGTTTAGGAGATGACTGTAGGCCCCCGGCCCCCAGCGCTCCGACGCGCTGACTGACAGTTTGGGCGAGTACAGCAGCACTTCTCAAACCGAGGTCTGGATGGAGACCCCCCCCGGCGGTCCAGGGAGGGGTCCAGGGAGTCCCCTTTTAAAATCCAACTTTGATTTACAAGATTTTCCCCAATTACAGAGAGAGAGGATTTCACCCAGTGATCCGTCAGACAGCTGTCGGATCATGTCTGTTAGTCAGAGCTGGAAATGTTTCCTGACCCAAACACATCACCTCACTATAAATACAGTGTTTAAACAAACTTTATTGACAAATAAAACAACAGACAAACATTTAAAATCATCTTTCAGCGCAGAAAGGTTTTCTGACGGCAGGTTGATCCGAGCTGAGCAGGATTATACTGTTGTGTATCTAAAACAAAAACTTCAGTAACTGACATCAGTTATTGATTCTAAATCTAACAATATGGAGGAGAGAAGTCTGTACAACACATGTCCCGCCCCTAACGTGAAAAACAGCCAATCGTCTGCTTCGTAACAATCAAGCCAATCGTGTTGCTGCACATGTAGAAGTAAAAAGACGTTTTTAAACCAAACAGCTGATTCAGCACGTGAAGTTAAGACTCTCTCTCTCTCTCCCTGTTCATTTAACTGATCTCGTTCGGCCAAAATAACTGTCCAGGTGCGTTGCCAAGATTTCCTCCTTCATGACACCTGTTTATATAACTCACCTGTTTACATTTTATTAAGGACTAAAGTTATGGAGGATTGAGGGTGTGGCCTCTTTGTCCATTTTTGGATTAGCTGGGAGTTAGGGGCGGAGTCAGACAATGCCAAGATGGCAACGGTGGAGCAGCTCACTTTGAGCTTCAGAAACCAGAACAGAGGCGATCTGGTAAAAAGTATGTCATACGTCGAGCAACAGAACCTTTGGAACTTCCTTTCAGAACTTTTCAGAATAAAAGCTCACAGTAGCTTGAAATAAAGCATTGCTGCAAAAAAATAAACTTTTTATAAGCTTTTATTTTTCTAAGTATAATTGCTAAAGAGGAAGTGATTCTGCAGGTAACTGTTGCTGCTCAGAGGGAAATCTATATTTTTTTATTATCAATATAATCTGGCAGCCCAGTGATGGCCCAGTTTTGGCCCGTTGCCAGTTGCCGATCACTGGTCTATGACTTAAACTTTGTGGATCAGCCCCCAGTGTATTCACTGATGTTTTATCTTTACTTCACTGGACTGTTAAACAGTGATCTATTCTACCATCACCTGAAGCACATGACTTCATCACACTGTGTGTTTGTGTCAGTCAGTGTTTCATCAGGTCAGAGGAGACGACAGGAAGTGAGCGGTGTTTAAACCTCTGACAGCTGACTGTCGGACGTCTGAGATGAAAGAAACTGACAGAGCCGAAGAGACGAGGCCGAACATAATGTCTTTGTGTGTGTGTGTGTGTGTGTGTGTGTGTGTGTGTGTGTGTGTGTGTGTGTGCGTGTGTGTGTGTGTGTGTGTGTGTGTGTGTGTGTGTGTGTGTTTCCTTCAAAGGGAATGTCGTGGAACCACGTTGGTCTCTTGGAGAAGCTCGTGAGGTGAGAGCAGTAATTACAGTAACAGATGTCAGTGATAATAAAAAACAAAAATGACACACAAACGCTTAAAAAAATAATAGGAGCTTTTTAATGTTTTATTTAAATCCACATTTAGATTCACCACAGGGACGTGGACTCTGGTCAGTGTGTCTTTAACTGGACTCGTGGTCTACAGACTGACGGTGGCCTGGTGTCACAGACTCTGTTTGATCTGGATCCACGATACTTCACCTCAGGGGGAAATACAGATTTTACAGAACAGACCACATGTAGAAGAAACAGACAAAACAAATAATCCATTAATCAAGACAATAACCAGCAGATTTTTCTTCTTCCTTTCTTCTGCCTTACATTCTTTGTTTCCTCTTTTCTTCCTTCAGTCCTCCCTCCCTTCCGTCCTTTCCTTTCATCCTTCTTTGCCTCTGTACTTTCCTCTTCTCACCTTTCTTTCTGTTTCTTTGTCTCTTTATAGATTTCCTTCCTCTTCTTTACAGTTTTTGATTGTAGCTTGTTTCCTGTCCTTTGAGTGTTAAAGACTCAAGTGTCTCTTCCTCTGTCTGTCCAGAGTGTAAAGTTCCTGAGAGACGGACAGGCCTCGTCTCCTCCTCAGGACCGACCCGCCGTCAAACCAAAGATGAGACTCCATTACAAAGTGACACCTCATATATTCATGTGAAACACTGAGCAGCCGGGGACTCAGCGGGTGTTTACGGGGACATGATGGACGATGTGTCTCTACACGACCTCGGCCGTCACCAGGCGCTCTGTGAAAATGGCCTCCGAGTCTCGGTGCTAAAAATGAACATTTCAATATGTCGCTGGTTCCGTGACGGACATGTGGAGTCAAAGTCCCAAATGAGAAGCGGTGAAATGATGTGAGAGGATGTTTGTGGTCGGCTGCACTTTCTCCTGTTGTCCTGCAGCTCTTCTCCTCTTCTTCTATTACAATCTCTTTATTATTTATTTAGTTAGTTCTTTCTCTACGTTAGTTTTCATTTTCTCTGTTTAAGAGAAAAGTTAAAAACATGAGGAAAAGTTTGTTCCTCTTAATTTATATGTTTGGGATTTTGTTTTGAGCTTGTTTCATTTGACTTAAAACTGTTGTTGGTAGCGAGGTGAAAATGAATTATTCTGTTAACAGAGAAACAATCGTTTACTTCATGTCAAGTTGTTCCAGATTTCTGTTCAGCTGCTGCCCAAACCTGAGAGTGAAAATGAATTCCTGATTGTCCGGTTCCGTTTCTCTTCCGTCTTTTTAAAGAGTTTGTTTTTCTTTTTTCCGTCATCGGAGTTTGAACTCTTTTGATAATAATTCTGATGGTTACTTTGATGTTTTTATTATTTTTATTTATTATTTTCTTCTTAATAAAAGTCAAACATTTGCTGCTTCGAGCTTCTCACATGATGTAAACGCGCTTATTAATATTAGAGAGGAAAGTCCAGGAGAGAAGATGACATCCAATCATCCGGCTCGGTTCAGTGTCAGACTCTCTGACTCATCGACTCCTTCATCATCATCATTTCCTGTTTTCATGTAGAAGTTTAATACAGACACATTTCATCAGAAAATACTTCAATATGTTTTTAATAAAAAGAAGTTAAGATTGTATTTGTTCACACAAGGACTTGTATAGAACATTATGAGCTTCTTGTTTATTATTTTTATTGTATTATTTACTTTTATTTATCTTTTTCTTTGGGACTTATTGGATTGAATTGTGGAAAATGTTTTGCTTCTGATTTATTAAGAAATGAAATGATTAAATATTGATATTGTATGTGTTAGTTTAGTGTTGGTTGTGTGTTGAGTATGAATGATACGGAGGTGTATTGATGTATCTGTCAGCCATTGCTATAGCACAGTGGCTAACAGGGAGCTAACTATGGGAGAAACTGCGTCACAGAATGATTGAATACAGGAGAGACACTGCAGAGAAATAAATCTTTTGAGTCACTGTCGTTCAGAGATCACATGACTTCCTGTGCTGACACGACACAAGAGCATGAGACATGAAACTGTGAAATATGAATGTCATTAATGTTTCTTCTTTCTTAAACCCAGAAATGTTTTCTCTCTTTGTCTCAGAGAATCACGAGAGAGACTCCGTCCGTCTCCTCGTCCTCGTCTCATCACGTCAACAGACGTCTTTCTCTTTGTGTTTCCTCTCCGGACGCCGCTACATGGTTAAACACGCACGAGGACAAAAAGCAAACACGCCGCCAACATGGCGAGCCGGCGGCGGGTAAACAAACAGCGGTGAGCAGGGAGGCGTTTAGCAGCTAATTGTCTTCACTGGGGAGCTGATACTGCCTCAGTTAAAGCCTGTAAAGTCCCCAGGCCTGGGGGGGTGGAAATATACGCTGCTACAGGAAGAGCCCAGGGGCACAGAGGAGGATTCATACCCCCGACACACACACATAAACACACACACCTTCACCTGGGCACACACACCTGACTGAGCACACACACACACACACACACACACACACACACACACACACACACACACACACAGAAACATCAACACACACACACTGATCCAGGAATGAGAAGAAATGCATGAGTGTCCCTCAGAAACACACACACACACCTGGAGACAAAGGGAGTGTCTATCACCAACACACACACACACACACACACACACACACACACACACACACACACACACACACACACACCTGAGCAGCTCCCCCTCCTCATCTCACCTGTCAGCACTCTAGGTGTGGGGAATAAACATCCTCTGAGCTCGTCGAGCAGGTAGACCTGCAGATCAAAGAGAGCAGGGCAGCTCTCAGACCAGCTCCGAGTCCAGATCAGACCAGGACTCAGACCAGAGGAGGTCCAGCACACAGGACCAGGACCAGGACTGCAGTGGTACGTTTACAGATGTTGGACCAGCTGCTGGGATCAGCATCGATGAGCTGAGTGATTACGGTTGTAGAACTGGTTCAGACTTAATTAGATTTCCTGAATGTGGGCGGTTGTTGTTACTTCCTGTCGTCTTTTCTTCTTCTCTGTTGTTGTTCGTCGTCATGAACCTGATCACCTTCGCTGTCTGCGGCTCCTCCTCGTCAAATCTCCTCGTTTCACCGCTCCATAAATAAAAGGCGTTCCCTCCTGTCGTCTTCACTTCCTCCCTGCAGCTGTCTGACAGCTCTGCCCACCTCCAACACCAAACCTGGGGGGGGGGGGGGGGGGGGCGTTACGCGCTACTGTAGGTGGTAATATATCGTCCTGGATACCACAGGTGTCCCAAAGTGGTCTGGATCAGATAAGAATCAACCCTCCTCCCCTTTCCCGCCTCCCTCACTTCAGACCCTCTCCATCCCCCTCCACCCCTCCACCCACAGTCTGAAACATTAGAGAGCATCAGGAACCGACAGGTGACCTGTGACAGGCCTGGAAGCAGCTCTACACCTACAGGTCAGAGGTCAGAGGCAGAGATCCACAGAGGAGCTAATCAGGATCCCTGATGAACTCCAGGAACAATTCAACTTCAACTGATGAATTTTTAACGGGTTTTCAAGTCTGTGGCGGGAAACTCTGAACTGTGGACGACGGAAATCTGATGATAAATGATAAAAAATTTGAAGATTTCCATAATCCTATCCTCATAAACTCAGTCCAAAAACCATTTCCACCTCTCAGACCCTTTGTTCTGCGGCGTGAGGAGCAGACCCTTCAGGAAGGAAACGTGAGAGTAATGATATACTGACGCAGACAGACGAAGCCTGGCAGTAAATCTACAGACAGACAGACCGACAGCAGCGCGGTGGTGTGTTTGCTTTCTTCTTTTCTCTGGAAATTACCCAACATGTGTGAGCGGCGGTGGGAATCTGGGTTGTAGGCCTTCATACCTGCTGAGGATAATAACAGGTATTTTAGCAGCCAGATGAGTGGATGATTGTAGCAGAAGGTAGTTTCTTTCTCAGAGGGGGGGGGGGCTGTATAAACTGGTCGTGACAAGTGGCTGTAAATTACTCTTTAAAACATCCATTAAAACTCATCTGACACAAATAGTCAGTGATGCGTCTATCAACATACCTGAGTGACAGCGATGGTGTGAGTGGCTTCGGTGATAAATGTCAAGTTTCTGAACGACACAGTCACATGACTCAACCATTACAAAACCGCTCAACACACCCCGACTGTTCAGCTGCCATGATGGATGGATGATTAAATACGGCAGATACCTGGATGGTTTACGGAACAAAGGGCTCGGGGGCCCCCGAGAGGGGGGGCCTTTGTTTGAAGTGACATTTCCTGTAGGAGAAGTCAGTCAGTCACTACGAAGAGACGCAGCATGACGACACTAAACGGCCAAAGAGACAGAAAATGATCAGAAAGAGTTCTGCCCTCCTCTGCTGATGTGATGCAGCTGAACTCAGACTGAAGGTGGAGAAACATAAAGTGCATGAGGCAGCAAGTTTCCTCTTCGTCAGTCACGTCAAACACATTCTCTCTGTCACTTACTGTTACAACTGTGTGTGTGTGTGTGTGTGTGTGTGTGTGTGTGTGTGTGTGTGTGTGTGTGTGTGTGTGTGTGTGTGATCCTTTTAGCGGAGGAAGCTACATGCCAAATGCCAATCATGTATCTGTGTGGTATGTAAACACTGAGAGCACACACCTCGTTTGTTCTGGACCCGGCCCAGCAGCCTGTGTGTGAAACTGGATCACAGTGAACCAGGGTGTGACTCCTCTTTAAAGGCCTGTCCATCACAGGCCTGAAGAATTTTAATTACACGCTGAGCGAGCCCCCGGCTTCATCTGCTGATGAGGACAAACAACTAGAGACTAAATGACACATGGATATTAAAGTCTCATATTAACTACAGGTCACAGGTAAAAGTGACCCTGGGTTAAATACCTGTGTGTGGACTAACAGCTGGTCAGCCGCTCACTTTACTTACCTCCATCATGAAGCCAAACATGGACGAACATTAAAGCACCTTAATCAGCTGTTTGAGTGTGAAATGAAGGAATCGAGGACGATAAAGAGTGTGTTTTTATTCAACAGTTACAAACAAACAATACAATCAAAACACAGACACACACACACACTCACACACACACTCTGACAGCAGTGTGATCTTCGGTTTAGTTAAGTCAACATGAGCTTGACTGAAAATTGGCCGATCAAACAGGCAATAGAGTTTCACTGCCATCAGTTTAAACAGTGTGTTACATCACACACACACACACACACACACACACACACACACACAGACTGTAGTTGTTGTTTCATGTATTGACTGAAGGACGGTTACAGTCTTCCTCTAAAGTCACACTTTACTTACTTCATGATTTATTCATGTTTTATTTATTCACATTCATGTTTATTCATTTGATTATATATATATTTAATAGCATCCTGGATTCTCTTGCCCATTTTAAAACCATGCGTTCCAAACCTGAATCTGAACCATGGTTGAACGACACTACTCGTGTTGTCAGACGTGAATGCAGGAAGGCTGAACACAAATGGAAGAAAGACAGGCTGCAGGTGTCTTTTGTTATTTTGAAGGACAGCTGGTGTAACTATCAGAAATCTGTCAAAGAGGAAAAGGCAAAATATTTTTCTACTATTATCTCAAATAGCTGCCACAAACCTCGTGTTCTTTTCAACACCATTAATAATATTCTCAGTACCCCCCCATCTGCTTGCTTTGATGTGTCCCCAGAAATCTGTGAAAAATTCCTTCACTTTTTTATTGATAGGATTATGACCATTAGAGCACACATCTCACCCCCTTCCTATGACCCCTCCATTGCTGTCACTTGCTCTGCTGTTTTTAAGCAGTTTGAGCCTGTGTCTCTTTCCCAGTTAAAGGAGATTATTGGTCATATGAAACCCTCTACTTGTCCCACAGACGAAAAATTCCTTCACTTTTTTATTGATAGGATTATGACCATTAGAGCACACATCTCACCCCCTTCCTATGACCCCTCCATTGCTGTCACTTGCTCTGCTGTTTTTAAGCAGTTTGAGCCTGTGTCTCTTTCCCAGTTAAAGGAGATTATTGGTCATATGAAACCCTCTACTTGTCCCACAGACATTGTTCCCTCTCACAGATCTATGAGACTATTGGACCTAATATCCAAACAATCTTAAACAGCAGTCTGGCTTCAGGTGTTGTACCAGCTAACTTTAAGCATGCAGTTGTGCAACCACTGATCAAAAAACCTAATCTGGACACCTCAGTTCTCTCAAATTTTATACCCATTTCAAAACTTCCCTTTCTTTCAAAAATCCTGGAAAAAATTTCTTCTTAAACTTACATGGTATTCTTGAGGTGTTCCAGTCTGGTTTTAAAGCCTTTCACAGCACTGAATCTGCGCTTTTAAAAGTTTTTAATGATCTTTTATTAGCCACTGACGCAGGGGATTCTGCTCACAGTATCCTTCTCACTCGCCTAGAGCATTATGTAGGTATTAAAGGAACCGCTCTGGAGTGGTTCAGGTCTTACTTGTCTGACAGAAGTTTTTCTGTCAGCCTTGGTAATTGTGTGTCCTCCTCAGCGCCTTTACCTTGTGAAGTGCCTCAGGGGTCCATTCTTGGGCCTATCCTATTTTCTCTTTATATGCTCCCCCTGGGGTCCATTCTTAGAAAACATGGCATTGCATTTCATTTTTATGCAGATGACACACAAATGTATCTGCCCTTGAAACAAAACGGCACCCTACAGCCACTGTTGGACTGTCTTAAGGACATTAAAGCTTGGATGGCCTTAAACTTTTTAAGTTTTTAATTAAGAGATTCTGTTATTCGGACCCAGTGGTGCCTGTGTTGGCCCCCACATAGACCTGAGCTCTGTAAGTCCATACGTAAAATCCACTGTTAGAAATCTGGGTGTGATTATTATTATGGACAGTGATTTCAAATTGGACAAATACATCAATTCAGTTGTGAAATCTAGCTTTTTTCAACTGAGGCTTTCATCAAAGGTCAAGTCCTGCCTGTCTTTTAATGATTTTGAAAGAGTCATCCATGCTTTTATTTCTTCCCACTTTGACTACTGTAATGCTCTTTATGTTGGTGTTAACCAGAACTCCCTCTCACGACTACAGTTGGTCCAAAATGCAGCAGCTCGTCTTTTAACAGGAACAGGCGAGCAAGAGCACATTTCCCCCGGGCCGGCCTCCCTTCACTGGCTCCCTGTACGTTTTAGGATTGATTTTAAAATTTTAACTTTAACCGGGCTTTTTCAGTTGCAGGCCCCAAACTCTGGAACGAGCTGCCTCTACATGTCAGACTGTCCCGCTCACTGCCTGTTTTTAAATCACGTCTTAAAACACATTTTTATTCTTTGGCCTTTGACTCAGTGTGAGAGTTGTCATTTCTGTCTGTTTTCACCAGTTTGTGTTCTTGCTGTGTTGTTTTTATGTTATTGATTGTACAGCACTTTGGTCAACAGCTGTTGTTATAAATATGCTTTATAAATAAATTTGATTTGATTTGATATTTACTTATTTGTTTGTTTATTTACTCAGTCAGTTTCCATGGTTATTCTCTCTCTCTCTTTTTACTTTCAGTTGAACTCAGACTGAGAGTGTTTCAAATACAGACTTAGTGATGTCTGAGATCCAGACTGGATTACCAGCCAGGCCCAGTGGACTACTTCATGTTGATCATCTAATCAACTGATCGTTTCAGCTCCAGAGTCGTGGTGGGTGTAAAACAGCCTTGACCAAAACCTGCTATATAATCATCTCCCATTTTATTGCATTGTTCTAGTGTGTGTGTATGTGTGTGTGTGTGTGTGTGTGTGTGTGTGTGTGTGTGCGCTTCA
>NW_019174799.1:271263-283763 GCF_002260705.1 Seriola dumerili | reverse complement strand
GGTGTTTTCTGCAACTGTTTTTATTTTATTTTACCATGACCCTAACATGTCTAAACCCAACCAATCCAACCAGCGAAGGCAATGATCATCAGCCAATCAGAGGCAGTGGTGGGCGTGTCATGTCAATTCTAAATTAGGATTATAAATCTACAACCCGCTGCTGTTAACATTGATAGCTAATCCAAGGATAACATCACATGGATTTTTTTTTTTGGCAAACCACCAGCTAACGACAGCAACAGGTGACGCCCAGCCTTCCCGGGAGATCAGCTCCACGAGGACGCCATCTTTTTCCTTTGGTTGTAGTTTTTCCTCTGAGAGGGAGACACATTCCAGCTAGCAACGCCGCCACTTAGCATGCTGCTAACAGATGTCGAGCTAGGACTCAATTGGCGTCATTTGAGGAGCTTTTCCCGCCACCCAACGTCAATTTTCCGGCCAGACGTTTTGGGAATGAAACGCTCACCCGCGTATTTACACCAGCTTGGTTTGCTAAACGGAAGTGGCTTCATTACGTGGCGGAGTGTCGTCAGGTTGTGTGATTTGCTTGCGTGAAGAGGCAGCGGAGGGAAACCGGTTGGTTCGGTGCCGCTTCACCTTCCCGAGGAGCTGGACCCAGACTGTCCGGACCTCCAGCACAAAATACCGGGCGATGTCACTAGAGAGTCTAGTGTCGCAGTCCAAGGTGAAGCAGCATGTCTACCTGAGCTTCATCCACAAACAACCGAGCATCGCGGGAAAACGTGGCTACAACAGGAGGAGACGAGCTCAGCTCTCCTTGATGCAAGTCCACACTGACATTTTGAACTCATTGGACATTGTGCCCTGATGAGAGACTTCACTTCCACATCACCTGAGCGCAGGGCCACATCTGGATTATTAAAACTACTGGAGCACCTGAACTGCAGCTCAAGGTAAGTTGTTTGGTTTTAGCTGCCGCCGAGCAGTTTAACATACCTTTGTTGAAAAAAATTGTGCTTATTTGCATATGTTCTTGTGTGTCATGCGCAATGGGTTTTTGGACATGTGTATTGCAGTCTTATGACATCATTGTGAGCTGTTGTTGTGTAATAGCATTTGAATTACTGTGTTTGTTTTATAAACCTGGCTGCTGCTTTTTTCATCTGTGCTGCAGTGGTATTGTTGTAGGCCTATGTTGTGTTTGTAAAGGTTGTATTGTATGGTTTTGGGTAAAATGCTCCTCCCACTACAACACCTCCAACTTAAAACATCTTCCCGCTGCCCTGCACCTTCCTGTTACAGTCTCAATGACAACAATGAGAAAATTCCCCGATAGTCTATTTAAACGACCTGCTGACTCGTCTCCTGGCAACAGTCTCCGACAGTGAAGCTGTTTATTTAAGATGTTATCACCTACTTGAACCTTAAACCACAAACTGAACCCAGATCTGTGGAAGTCACAGACTGAGTCAACAGAGACGGAGTCAGAACATGAACAACGCGAACACACAGTGGAGAAGATGACGTCAGTATTAAATCATTGATGTGAACTTGACAGTTCATGCTCAGAGTGAGCTGCCCCACTGTCGCCATCTTGGCAGCATCTGACTCCGCCCCTAATTCACCTAATCCAAATATGATAATATAAGAGGTGGTACATGTGTGGAGCTGTGTCCAACGTACGCTCACCCACCTGTCACTCAAAGAGGCCACACCCTCAATCCTCCATAACTGTAGTCCTTAATAATAAACAGGTGAGTTTTATAAACAGGTGTCATGAAGGGGAAATTAGCTCTGTGTCTTAGGACACAGCTTAGAAAACTGAACAAGCAACTCAAAGGTGAGATTTCTGCTGCACCTGAAGGTTTTTTTTTTTTTGTAAATGTTTAACATTAACTAAAGTTTTTTATTTTGCATTTAGCATTTTGCCCATTATTTATTTACCATCCAACACCACTGTCGTCAACAAAGTGAGTGAGAGAAGGTCCCAGCTGTTTGTAGCCTGTACCTCCATCTTGTGTATGAATACTGTATGTTGGTGATGTAATCGCTCAGTCAATCAATACTGAACGACAAAACGACCGAATCCGAAGTTTTACATCTGTTTGAGTCTCGAGCTTTAAAATCCAGACATAGAAAATCAAAATAAATGGATATCATTCTGAGATTTAGAAACACTTTACGTGTGTGTGTGTGTGTGTGTGTGTGTGTGTGTGTGTGTGTGTGTGTGTGTGTGTGTGTGTGAACAGTAACATGTTAAGAAGCTGATATGAGAAGCTTCAGCAGACACATGGAAACAAATTGTTGATTGTTATTGAGCCTAAATACAAGTGACAGTGTGTGTGTGTGCGTGTGTGTGCGTGAGTGTGTGTGCGTGTGTGTGCGTGTGTGTGTGCGTGTGTGTTTTATCTACTTCTCTCTGAGTGACTGTGGTTGTGAGTTGTAGGCAGTTTTTTTTGAGTGTGTATCACTTGTGATTCATTTGCAGTTTACTCTCTCTGTGAGAACTGGAGGCGTCGCCTTCACTTCCACTCCGAGGCCGAACATGTTGCCGTGACATATTTCACCGTGCAGCCGTGCCAAACACACGCCGACACACAAGTCGGCCATTGTTTTGTGCCGGGCGTCATGTTTTCACAGCAGCGTTGTTGTTGTTGTTGTTGTTTGGTGAAGTTATTTGCAGGACGGCGGCTCTTCACACACGTTGTCGTTCTGCAGTGTGACTGAGTGTAACGTGACATATGCTGCTGAAGACTTCAGGCTGTTCACACGCTGCAGCAGGTCAAAGGTCACAGGTTTTAAAGCTCAGTGCTTTGGTGAAGGACAGTTCAGCTGTGAGGTGACAGGATGAATCAGGTTCAATGTTTGTCTTCGTGTTCAGGTAGACACCGGACTAGAGAGGACTAGATTCACCTCCTTGTGGTCGTATCCCTCCACCACTCAGCCTAGTTCCAGGTGACATTCCTGTTTATCCTCAGTCATAGAAAATATGAACCATCTGCCTTGAGTTACAGCTAAAAAGTGTTTTGTGAAGTCACCTTGACCTTTGACCTTTGACCACCAAAATCTTATCAGTTCATCCATGTTGAAGAAACTCCCTGAAGGTGTTATGGAGATATTACCTTTCTTCAAATTTGGTAGAATTTGGTAAAAACATTCATCTCGACTCAAGGACAAACTCAATAGAATTTGGTGGCCAAAGGTCAAAGGTCACCGTGACCTCACAAAACACGATTTTGGCCTTGTAAAAGCAATATCTCCGTAACGCATTGAAGGAGCTTCTTCAAATTTGGCACAAACGTTCACTTGGACTCAAGGATTAACTGATTCGATTTTGGGGGGTCAAAGGTCAAGGGCATTGTGACCTCAGGAAACACTTTTTAGCCATTACGCAAGACTTTACATAAAAATTATGACAAAATTTCAAACAGGTGGTTCATATTTTCTATGACTCTGGATAAACAGGGATGTCACCTGGAACTAGTCTGAGTGGCGGAGGGATACGACCACGAGGAGGTGATTCTAGTTTTATTTTTTAATTAATTTGATGAGTAAAACATCATCAAACCTTCAGGAAGAAGTTTTTAAAATCATCTGCAGGATCTTCCTTCAGCGGCGCCTCGATGCCAGAGTCAGACGTGTAGTTGGCCGTCACGTTCCACGCTAATGAGTCTCCATATCACCTAATTGTCTGACAAACTGTTCCTTTAATATCCGCCAGTGTGTTTGTAAAGAGAGTGTGTGTGTGTGTGTGTGTGTGTGTGTGTGTGTGTGTGTGTGTGTGTGTGTGTGAGAGCTTCCTTAATTTATGCAGGAGAATACCGGACGCCTTCTGCCGAGCTGCTCCTTCCTTCCACAATAACACACATCCTCCCTCCTCCTCCTCTTTCTTTCCCTTCAACCTTCTGTTCTCCTCATCCTCCTCACCCCCCCTCCCCCTCCTCCCCTCGTCTCTCCCAGACAACTGTGACTGTTTTAATTCTGACCACTGATTAGCCTGAATCAATTAAGTCCTCCACGCTGTGTCCAACAGCAGAGCAGCATGGGGTATTTAGACTATTTAGGTTTCCATTCATCAAGCTCCAGCCTCTTAATCACCCTTTAATTACAGCCTCCGACTATGGGGGCTGAAGTGGGACATTAGGCAGGGCTGCTTTCTCTGCAGAGCCCGGGGTTGAAATGAGCTCTGGAGTGGACACGGGAACGAGTCAGGCAGCCGCCGTGTCGTGGCCTCGGTGGCGTCCTGACGGCTGATTGAACACAGAATGTGACGCAGCAGCAGGAGTCAGGTGTCAATTATTGTAATTACCTTATTTACTGTTTAAATTCACATCAGTTCAGACAGAAATAAAAAATATGAAAGAGGAAAAGGAGATTTAACTCAGGGGCAAAAAACTTCCTGCACAGATATTTCACATTAAAAGCCTTCCGGTGGCTCAAAGTGCTAAATACCTCGCTTTCCTCACAGGCTTTTAATGTGAAACAACTGCAGAAAGTGTTAAGTTTTATAAAGTGGAATCAGAGTAGTGACTGACAGTTAGAGGTTTTCAGGTCATCTGTCCGTCCGTCTCATTCCCGTGGACACGTTATCTCAGTAACGCATTGAAGGGACTTCTTCTAATTTGGCACAAACGTTCACTAGATTTCGGTGGCCAAAGGTCAAAGGTCATGGTCACGGTCGCCTCACAAAACAAGGATTTGGCTTTTTGAATATGGTAGATTTGGCACAAACATTCAAAAAACAATGTTTTTGGTCATAAAAACTAATTATGAACAATTTTCCTTTCAGGATAAAATGAAGTGATGACATTTTATATCCAAAAGGTCAAAGGTCAACTTCACCATGACATCATAATGTTATCTCTGGTCATTATTCAATGCTGGAACTCAGGAAGGAGAAACTTTGACCATGTTTGTGGACAATTGTCTGGTTGGCGGAGGGATACAACAGCGAGGTGGTGATTCTAGTTCTCATTATTATTTATTAGGGAGCCTCCTAGGACTGTGGTTCACCTGCCTGACAGTCAGGAAACCCAGTGACAAGAAGATTAATAGAGGACAAAAGTAGCACAACTCCAACTCCAACCCTACTGCTCAGAAATCACATGTAAAGACCAACTCTTGATTTTTCTGACGCGTTTTGAAGGAATCAAAATTGTTGCCTGGATTTTATTTAACAATACTTTTTTTCCTGTGAAGGGCAGAGCCACATTTTACTGAACACAAGTTGCACAGAGGTGGATTCAGATTAAAGATTCATAAACTTTATTGTGATACACAGAGAGCAACAGGTGAGCAGGTGGACAGGTACAACAAATGAAATATGTCCGTAAACATTGTGGTGATATATATTAGAGGAGCAGACAGACAAAGCAATGGTGCATTTTATGAATACAGCATGAAAGTTTCAGCATATAATCTACACACCCCGAGGTTTTATTTCAGACGTGGAGGCAGTTTGGTGACCTTAAAAGGTCATTGACATCCAAAATTGCATAAAGATGATTATTTACATCTGTGGCCATATAGCATCATTTTGCTTAGAGCACCAGTTTTGCAGGGGAACTTCAGACCCCCCCATTCCCAGGTGTTAATGTAACCTTAGCTTGTTAAAAAAATCTGCTGTGTGTTCTATGGAGTTACATGACTAGCTAGCACATTAGCAAACACTCTAATCAGAAGCTAACATGCTAGTTTGGTCTGGACCACACTCGTTTCTCCAGGAGGCTCCGCCCTGTCCCAGAGGTCACATCTGAAACGTTTCCACGTCTGAAAATAAACTTTATGGTTTATAGAAACACGGAGAAAGTTTCATGCTGGATCATAAAATGCACAAGAACCTTCATATACAAGCTCATCTGCTTTTCTATATTTTGCAGCAGATACATTAATCAATAATTTCCTTTATTGTGTTGATTCAGGTAGTATAATGTGTCTCTCAAACCTCTGTGCTGTATTCTGTAGGAAACTGAAGTGAACTAATGTTGTGTTATTTGTCTGTAGAGCATCAGTCACTCGGGGCCGGTGTTCAGAAACAGTCCTGACTTCATAATAAGAGTGCTGCCCGGTGGAATATGGATTAACCAGAATCGACTGTACTTTGTTCCACTCTTAAATATCCTGATCTGAAACTGAGGAAACTCCTGAGCAGGAAGTTAAACTCTCCTCTCTCTCCTCGCAGCTATCAGCCTCACTAATCCTTTTTGTGCGTCTCTTGTTCTGCCGCTCAAAGCGACAGCGGGGATAACATCACTCCATTGACGGTCCGCGCTCCCGGTTTGTCAATTAGACCTTGTCGTGGACTAATCTCCTGCGGGACTGCTCGGGGTTTTCACTCGTATGAAGGGAGAGAAAAGCCGAGCGCTTTAATGCCGTCTAATGACGTTATGGGAGGAATAGCCCCATGCCGCTGGGAACCTGATAATCCCACTTTGTTCCTTTTGGATTTGTTCAGAAACGCCCCCCCTCCTCCCCCCTCCCGGTTGCTGATCCCCTTCGTGTTGCGCCGACACAATGGGGCCCCCGCTGTCGGGCCCCATCCACCTCTTATTCTCTAAACACCTCTCTCATTTGTCGGGCCGCGGCCGGGGGCGCGCACCGTATTATTTTCTCCTCAATTAGCAGGAAAGCTCGTGTTGATCACTTCCTCTGCAAAGGTGAGCGAACATTCCTGCGGGCTGCGTTCACGCAGGTCATTAGGGAGGTTATCGATGGTGAGCGACAGGAGGAGAACACCCCCCCCCCCCCCCCCCCCTTCAAAATCACCATCATTAGCCCGAGGTGGAAATCAGATTCCTGGTTGGTCTCGAATGTGTGTGGACTCGTTCCAGAACTCGCCAACCGCCACCTCCTCCCGCCTGAATGAGGCAGACCTGCACTGAAAGCCCCGGTGACAGTTTCATGTCACGTCCGTTTGGCGGCGGGACACAGGCCGACAGTTGCTGGCCCTTCAGAGCTCCGCCCACCTCTTCCAGCCTCATTATGGCCTCTCCTGTTCAGGCAGGGGGAGGAGGGGAGGACGAGGGGGAGGCTTTGATGAACCTGTCCTCCCATTTCCGCTGGACTCTCAGAGGCTAAACTCTGCCAAATCCTTCAGTCCTCAAACCCTCCCCCAACTCGACTCCCCCTCTGTGGAGTCAGAGAGCAGGGGCTGATGGGAGGAGGAGGGGGAGGAGGCAGGAAAGGTAAGAGCTGAGACCAGGATCAGGGACTCGATGCCATTGTCAAAATGTAATTCTCTAACAAAGAAAAGAGTGAAGTGACTGAGCTCAGCAGAGAGAAGAGAAACACCAGAAAAGTTGGTGACATTCAAAGAGCTTTACAATCACATCATGTGGAAAATATTCAACCTGTCACCTGTTGAAGTGAGAGGTGGGATCACAGGTAGACAATCAAAGAGGGGAAGGGAGGACGCTTCTTGTTTTCATGTTGTTGAAACGAAGCCTTCGATCATCTGACGACTACGTTTTCATTTTAAAACAGCGTTTGCAAACTAAACGGATCTCCGTCCAGACGATCACACCTGAAAACACATTCATACCTGAGCAGTCAGATCACAGAGCTGTGGTTCCCAACCTGAGACCAGGTCGTGGGTCACAAGATCACGGATCACTACAGTTAATCAAACAGAATACTGTTGCACACAATTATTTTGACATACGGTGTAGATTTATCACGGAAGTGTAACTCATTCACTATTTTTTCTGAATTAACGATATAATTATTTAAAAATTCTGGGAAAATTTTTTTAAATTTAAAAAATACTTCAGAAAAACCTGTTGGAAACCAAATGATTTTGTCAGGATTTTTATTAGTTTATTTTCTAAGAGAAAAGTTTAAAAAAATTCCTGTTTTTCTGAATTAACGAGATAATTTCATTGTTAATTCAGAAATTCAGATTTTACTTCTTTAAGTGAATGCATTACGCTTCTGTAATTCATACATCAGTTCACAAGCAGGAAGTGTTTGTTTCCGGGGGTTTACAATCACATATGTTATATACTTTTGTTTACATGTTTCTTTGTTTTTGCTTTTTATAATTTATTATATTACACACAGATGAAAACAATCAATGTAAAAAATCACAAGAAAACAAAAATATTTTGAGCAATTTTACAGAATTATTACAGTAGAAAAACCACAGTACAGTTTGTTTTTGTTTTTTTCCCACATATTTTTACATTCGTGTTTACATTTATAAGTAAATCATCTGTATGTATTACTACCATTGTTTATTATATAAATACCTTTACTTGTCATTACACGTTTCATGTTTTAATGTCATATTTGAATGCATCAGCTCTTACTTTAATGTCTTTAAACTGTTGTTGTCGTCATGTTTCCGGGAGCACATGACGCTGCTCAGTCTCTGAGGACCTGGACCTGGTCTCAGCGGGACTGCTTGGATGAGCAGTTGTCGTTTTCTTCTCTTTAGAGACTCTTTTGTCTCGATGTGTTTGAGGAGAGGGCGACTCCTCTGCCCCCGCCCCCCACCGCCGGCTGCACCCTCGGGCGCCAAGAAAAACTCAGAGAGGAGAAAGACAGATGGCCGCTCGGTTTAAAGTCAGTCCTCGGCCGCCTGAGACGCCGCCGTCGAGTGTCCGCGGCTCTGCCGGAGTCACAGGAAGCAGATGCACGTACATATGCTTTTCCGTCAAATGATCCCATGTTTGGTGGAGACGACGAGGGACACGGAGCGGGACACCGTCGGAGGGTTGATGGTTCTGATAGCCGAGGTCTGATCTGTGTGTTTGTTTAGATGAACTAGGACAGCAGAAGAGGGAGGGGACTGAGGATGTGGGGGTTCACACACTACAGTGATTTACTGGTTGCACTTCCATGACGTTGGGGGGCTTGTTAGAGACAGAAACTCTCGTAACTTTCTGAAACTGTCAATCTCACATTCACGGCTGCTTCACAGAATGTCTGGTCAGCTGTGTGGAGGTGAGAAGGTGCGCTGGGTTTGACTCTCACCTGGAGCTTTTCACTCCACCTTCCAAAGTCGATGCAGAGATCGACTATCACCACTTCTGATTCTTTTCTAGTACAACCCCCCCTTACTGAAACCACATCTTGTGTACCAACATTTATTAGAAAGTGGTGGTGCTGAGCAAAGACTGTAAATAAAGATGGTTTCTGAAGCTCAGAGTGAGCTGCTCTACCGTCACCATCTTGGCAGTGTCTGACTCCGCCCCCTAACTCCCAGTTAATCCAAAAATTGAGGGAGGGACGTGTGTGGAGCTTCATGGGACAAGCATACGCTCACCAACCTGTGACTCAAAGAGGCCACGCCCTCAATTCTCCATAACTTTAGTCCTTAATAAAATGCAAACAGGTGAGTTATATAAACAGGTGTCATGAAGGAGGAAATTAGCTCTAGAGACCAAAACTGTTTTTGTACTAATATTGTACCACATTTAATGGCCTTCCTCAGTTGATGACGTTGCTCAGTTATTCTGGAATATATCACAGTGGAAATATTGTTTATAAATATTTAAATATTGCACTAAAAATATTCTTTTTTGTCCTGGATTTTGCTCATTTTGCTCTACCCTCTGATTGGTGGAGGTTGTACCTGCAGACACTACTCAGGGTTTTGAGAAATGCTCAAAATTCCTCTGCATATTTTTCCAGTTAATTCCAGTTATTTGTAGCCCCCCCCCCCCCCCCCCCCCCCCCCCCACAACACACACACACACACACACACACACACACTGAACATCAGCCCAGAGGCAAATACATTGTTAACCAAAAACAGTATTTACATTCATTTTAGTGAGACTACTGTGAATTTGTAAAGCCTGATAATGAATGCTATGTTATTTTCTAGATTTACAGTCTATATAAATAACATATGCACAGTTTTTTTTACTGCCATCTCACAATATAAAGTTTAATATGTTATGATCCAGCTCCATCTCCTCTTACTCCTGCTCTGTTTCCACTGAACAGACTGAACACTAACAGCCAGTTTAAAGTCGGAGCCAGAGAATCAGAACATTAGAGACAAACTGTGAAATCTTTGCACGAGCCGACTTTCCAAAATTATCTTGTTACATGTTGCTGCCAGTGAGCTGCTGGTGTCTGATAGGTGTTGGAGAGCCGACCGTCTGTTAGTGCAGTAATTAGCGGCAGATGATGGCAGGGCGTCTCGTGATGAGACACGCTGTCCTGTAACTGGAAGGTCACAGGTTTGAGCACCGTGACGACGCCGGCTCTCGGGGCAATTTGATAGTCACAGTTGACAGACAGAGAGAGAGAGAGAGACAGGAAGTGTGGGGAGGAAGAAGTGCAGTAAACGGTCCGGTCGCTGCTTATGAACCCATGTGACATGCGCCCTAACCCCTTGGATACCGAGGTCGCCCCTGCTCTTGATTTCCTGATGATCAAGTTTGAGTTTCTGTCAAGCAGCAACCTCCGAGGCTGAAACATGATGCATCAATATGAAGAACCAGAAGCTGCAGTTCCTCTAACGACCACTAGAGTCTGGCTCCAACAGTGAGTCAGTCCCCATAGACTCCCATGTTAAAATGTCCAACTTTACAGCAGAAATCAACATGTTTACAGCCTGGTACAAAAACTGTTTAGGTCTCTAGAGCTAATTGCTCCCTTCATGACACCTGTTTATATAACTCACCTGTTAACATTTTATTAAGGATTACAGTTATGGAGGATTAAGGGCGTGGCCTCTTTGAGTGACAGGTGGGTGAGTGTATGCTTGCCACAATCCAACAAGTCTTTGCTCCACCTATGTCCCTCCTCTTTGACCATTTTTGGAGTAGCTGGGAGTTATGGGCGGAGTCAGACACTGACAAGATGGCGACGGTGGAGCAGCTCACGCTGAGCTTCAGAAACCTGCAGGTGACATTAAAGAGGCGATGTCCATCTTTATTTACAGTCTGTGGTTTCTGTGCAGCTGCAGTTGCTATTATTGCTGTTTCATTAGAATTGCACTAGAAGTGAAACTGCAAAACTAGAATTTGGAGTTCATCCATCAATTTTTTGCAGCTGATCAGGTCGTGAAGTCTTTCTGCTCAGCTGCTTCCTCCAGCTCCTCCTGGAGAATCCTCAGACGTTCTCAGCTGGTTCTACTCCGACCTTCTTTAGGTCTGAGTTCACCGTACCTCCCGAATGTTCACACGAGCTGGTTCTGCTCCGGCTCCGTCGCAGAAACATTGGATCACAGCCTGCAGAGAGGAAAGGAACAGATGTAGAGTTATTTAGAAGATAAACTAATATTTCTGAAACATTACTGCAGCAATAACGTTGGGAACAAACTGCCTGTGTCCCCAGAGCTCTATCTCTCTACATAGAGTTTACAGGCTGTTGAGTTTACAGAATGTTGGATTTATCTTTATTATTAATTAATTTCTGATTTATTTTGACAAAACGTCAGTACAATGTCTGTCTCCACACGCAGCTGCTAAAATAGTTAAAAAATATATTTATATTATTTCATGTCTGTGTCATATTCAGATTCAGACTAGATCTTTGAAACTAGTAAATAGTGGAAGGAGTCAGTTTTATGTGATGTTGCTTGTATGATGTCACTGTGACATCAACAGGACTTCTCTTTGTTGGCAGATGCGTGAAAAATAGGAGAGAGGCCTAATCTCTGGATCATGTGACGTAGGCAGAGTGCCGCTCTGACCCGTTTACAGCGGCCATGCCTACGGCACGCACACGCAACGCACACGCCATGCATCCAGTGTTTTCGTGGCCTTAGTGTTTAGTGAATCACAGCCTGCAGAGAGGAAAGGAACAGATAATTATTTAGAGAGTAACAAAAGTCTGGATGTTGAATAAAGTAGTAACAGGACTGTAAACGTTCTGAAAAGACAAGGGACTTTTTGAAAAAGAGACATTTAAATGAATAATTGGTCCGTTTCCAGTAATTTAACGCAACATGATGCTTTATCAAATGATTCAATTACAGTGTGTTTAGCTGAGAGCAGTAAAAAAAAGAAAGTCAGTTAATTCATCCCTCTGTTTTTCTACCTGTCTGACTGTCTTTCTTCTCTTCGTGTCTCTTTTCTTTAACTGCCTTCTTCTGTTTCTCATCTCAAACACCTGCAGCGCCTCGGGGCCGATCTGTCGTCCACCGCTAACTCCAAACACAGAGGGCTGTCTCACACACACACACACACACACACACACACACACACACACACACACACACACACACACACACACACACACTCCTCAGCAGGAGGAAGCGGGGAAGCGTAACAGCTGAAGTGCTTTTCCAAAGGTCAAAACATCTCAAATGATCCTTCTCCGTCCCTCCAGGAATCCACTTCAACAGGTAAAGTCCTTCTTTTACCCATCAGCCCCTCCTCAGCGCACAGGAAGTTTTTTATTCAGCCCTGAACTTCTGTCCATATCCCACCAGTTTGCTGATGATTTTGCCAGTGTGACGTTTTCACCTGCACAGACGTACAAAGTCCAGCAGGGATGAGTGATCATGTCACTCATGTGATTCAGGTTTAAAACAGGTGTTCAGTACGTGTGTGAACGACTGTTAACGAAATGATCTGACC
>NW_019174799.1:243763-268763 GCF_002260705.1 Seriola dumerili | reverse complement strand
TAATATCCCTCCTTCCAGAAAAAAAAAACTTGCTAATGATAGCAAACAGGCCCTGCTTGGCTGCAGATCTGCAGCCGTTTGCCACCAGCGTTTCTCCTCGTACTATTTGTACCACTCTCTATCTCTCTCTGAAAGTGAGAAGTTGATTGGCTGTCAACAACTTTCCACATTTCTTTCCCTCTTTTTTTTTTCTCCCTCCATCCACACTGTTCTCCTGCAGCCTAATTAACACTAAATGTGCCACCGGGCAAATGCTGAACGCATGGCAATATTTGATTACATGAACAATAAATTACCATCAACAACACGCTCATGAAACACATTGGAAAATAGTGACAATGATAATTATGTACAGTCAAAACCACAGTGTCAGAGGGGGCGGCGAGGACAGGTAGAGCTGCAACACGCCGCACGGTGTGATCATAATCAGCGTCGCTCTGCCAGGTCGTCGTCTACCGGCCAATTATACATGCACGTCAACAACACCTGAGGAGACTATACAGATGAGACAAGGAGCTCACTTTTTACACTCTGTTCACATATGGAAGTTCAGGATGTGAACGGTACGTGGACGACATGAGTGTCGTCTTTACTGAGGTTGATGCAGTAAATACAGCAGATTATTATCAATAGAAAAACTGAACAAACCAAAGGCCTCAGGTCCCAGATTATCAGGAGAAGAAGAAGTCAGGGGTCAGAGGTCACTCTACCCAGATGCAGAAACAGAGTCAACCCAATCTTTCATTCTTTCGTTGTCTTTCGTTGTCTTATCTTTTGGTCTGACCGAACATGAGCTGACTTTATCTTAAAGGAACAGTTCAGGTGGATGTCAGTCTCGTGTCTGTGGGTTAGCTTAGCTCTCTCCTCTGATTGGTCAGATTGTCTGGAGCAGGAAAGTAAACACAGGAAGGAGGTTAGAGCTCAAACTTCAAGATCCAGTTCAGAACTCTTTCACACCAAAAAACGAACCGCTCCAGACATAGGCGCCGATTTATGTTTTTGCCCATGGGTGCCCAAATTAAATGAATACCAACAAGGTGATGATTGTCACAAAATCACTTTTACTTCATAAATAGTCACCAACAGCAACGAAATACAACACCGCTCTGCTACAAATTATAGTCTGGAGGCAGTAGTATTTGACGTTACATGCACACTGGCCCCAGCATTACACTACGTCGCTTGCTTGTATAACTGTACAACCGATAACAACACAAAAGAAAAAAATACACAACTTGGTATTCATCACGCAGTATTTACATACAAATTGACCACATTAACAAATATTCATTAAGCAGTATTAATTAACACTCAGCACATTCACAATACAGTGCGTATTTTTCAGTACAGGAAACAATGTAACTATGACTACATTACATCATACGCAAAACACATTTTTGACACATGAAATCTCCAGCCTACTGTTAAAGAAAGAAAGAAAAATATTTGAGTCACTCACTCACCATGGCTACTGTCTATTTCCGAAGGAGGAACGTGTTTTTTCTGACAGCTGTGCGCGTAATGAAGTCATCAGCAATGGCATCCAGGTGTCGGCTCCTTGTAATGTTTTTGTGACAGTTCAATACCGCAAGGTGATTGAGTCTTCCCTGTCCCATCGTGGCGCGTAGATAAGTTTTAAGTCGCCGCAGGCCTGAGAAAGACCTTTCTGATGTGCAGGAGGTCACAGGAACAGTGAGTCCAAGTCTGATTAGTTTGGTGAGTTCTGGAAGCAGGGTCCAGCTCTCCCTGCTCTCCTTTCAAGAAATCCACAGCATCTTGAAATGTTTTTAGGCAAACACCCCTTTGTTTAGCTATGTCAATGAACATATCACGGTGAAGTGTCAGCCTGCCTTTATCCAGATCATCTCCATGAAACTCCACGATGCTCCCACAGTCGCCCTTTCCCGTCACAAAATCCTCAATACTGCACATGTGTTTGAATGCAGCTTGACTGAACCTGCAATCCAAAGATGATGTTGCAGTGTCCATTACCTGATAAAACTGCTGTCTGTACATGGCCTCTGGTGACTGGAAACTGTGTGATTGTGCTCTTCCATCATCCAGACGACGTGGAGTTTTTCTGGGCCTTGGCAGGGCTGGGCCCTCAACGTTGAGGACATCAGCAGCTGCAGTTGTGTTTTTCCAAAAATCTTCAAATCCGTTTTCACGAAGATGTTTGATGTCCTCGCGGAGTAGTTCAATGAGCTGCAGAGCTTTCTGTGAATGCAGTTGGCTGTGTTGCAGTGCGCGATTGGCTGTTTCTGCGCGCAGAAAAAACATCAACATCAGCTCCAGTGAGAAAAATGTACTGAACTTCTGCAGGTGCTGAAGTAAACCATTTGCTTTGCCGCCTGCGTCACTTTTATCTTCTGAGGACAGGTTGTCAAGAAACTCCACTAGCGCACTGTAATTTGAAGCAATTGACTGTAGCGAAGCAGCTTTCACTGTCCAGCGCGTTGGGCGCAGAGGGCGCAGAGACGGCCCGTCTGCGCTTTGGAAATCCTGAAACCAAGCGAGTCGTTTTGGTGAATTTTGTATCAGTGTTATCAGCTCACGAATGAGTGACATGAAGTTCCGACACTCGGCAATGTTATGGGCGACATCCTGTACGACCAAGTTCATCACATGTGCCATACAGTGGACGTAAAGCACTCGAGGCTCCTGTTCTTTTACGCGTGCCTGCAGACCATTTCGGATCCCTGACATATTCGATGCGCCATCATAACACTGACCTCTGCAATTTTTGATAGGCAGGGAAAGTCTCAGCAGTACATCCTTAAACAGGTCAAAAAGTGCATCCCCGGTTGTGCTAGCGGTCTGGTAAAATCCTATGAAAAGTTCCTCTATTTCCAAACATTCAGTAACAACACGGAAGCACACAGACACCTGTTCCTTGACGGCGATGTCCGCTGTCTCGTCCATGATTATGGAGAAAAACTCAGCACGCTTTATCTCCTCTATTAGTGTTCGCAGAACATCATGTGCAAACAGTTCAGTCATTTCATTGAGAATGTCATGAGAAAGCCACTTTGACTCATTGCAAGCAAGCCACGACTGTAGTTCTGGGATCGTCTTGTGGCGCGCAACGTTTAGCAGCTGTCTCAAGTTTGACCTCCGTGTCCACATGACCCCGAATGGCTAGTCCTTGACACGCCAGATATTGTACAGAAGACAAAAATACTCATCAACGCAAGTTCTTGCTTCAGCCATTTGCTTTTGCTTGGCTCCCGAATTAGCAGCACTTGTGATGCTAGCAGCCAGCTCGATATAACATTTGACTTCTCGTGGCATCCGAAATCTTTCCATTGCTTTACCCCAACTGAAAAGCCATCTTTTACAAAAGCCTTGTAAGGAATCCATGTCACGTCCTGTACACGGTAACGGGGCAGCATTTTGTCAGCAGCATAACATACTTCACAGAGCACTTGTTTCTGCTGCGTCGTAAAGGTAATCCACGGAAATTTAGCTTTCCAGCTAGCTTGGTACTTTCTTCCCTGCTGACCCTTGCTGCTGTCCCTGTCGCTGGTGCTACCACTGCCGCCGCCACTGCCGCCGCCACTGCCACCACTGCTGCAGGGAGCATTGGTGTTGGTGGTAGACTCTGGTAGACTTTCTTTTGTTTTTTTAATAACAAACTTGTCCATTTTTGACCGCTGATAAGCAACCGAACTTCACATATTGCTGTATGCCTATGAACGCGATGGACCGTTGCTTAGTGACAGCCAATAGCTGTCCGACTGATATCATTGGCTGTTGGCTGATCCGGATACTACACGCACAGAGCTATAATAATTTTAATTGGAAAATGTGATTCAAATAGTTACAGATCATTTTAAAGATGCCGTTTTATATTCATTTATTTTTTGATCAGCCATCCCGATTGGCCAGTGGGTGCTCAAACTTTTCAGTGGGTGCTCGAGCCCCGGAGCACCCACAGGATCGGCGCCTATGGCTCCAGAGTTGGTCTGGGACTGGACCGAGACCTCCTCCTCCTCCAAAGGGTCTGGGTGTGATTGTTTTGGTCTGATTCCTGTTTTCACACCTGCACAAACAAATCATACTGAGGGGGAAAACGAACCAGAAAGCACAGGTGTGAAAACACCCTCAGTCTGGTCGTTTGGTCTGTCTACCGACCCATTATACATTCACATCAACCCCCCATGTGTCATGACCCTGGCTCAAGTGGCCACAACAATAAAGAATACTTTATCGAACCAAATTAAACCAAATCAAGATCCTAAATTAAATGTTTTGAGTGTGAGGTGTGGAAATCAGCAGTGTGTGGTGTGCATGAGTGAGGTATGTAAAATGCATTAAACTAAGGGTGTTTTCATACCTGTGCTTTTTAGTCCGGTTAAACTGAACCCTGGTTGGTTTTCCTTCTCGGTACGATTCGTTTGTGTAGGTGTGAAAACAGGAATCAGACCAAAACAATCACACCCAGACCCTGTGGAGGAGCAGGTCTAGACCGACTCTGTTCTGAACTGGATCTGACCCCATCAGCAGGTGAACTCACAAGTTTGAGATTGAGGGTTCCCGCAACCTTCTTCCTGTGTTTACTTTCCTGCTCCAGATGATCTGACCAATCAGAGGAGGGAACATTCTCACGTTGCTTGTAATGATGCATTTTGGTTCAAGTTTACAACTTAACTCGTCAACTGAATCCGACCAGAGCAAACAAGCTGTAGGTGTGAAAACTGAAGCAGCAGGTTTAATGGGGTGAAGAAGAAGTAATAGCTCTGACAGTAAAGTTATTTAATGTTGTCTGCTTAAAACAGTTGTTGGTTTTGTATTTGAATTTGGAAATAAGACTTTACAGCTGTTGATGACACCTTTAGATATAAAAGGATGTCATCTGCATAGAAAGTGACCTTGCTGATTTTGTTGCTGCGAGACGTTTGATAAAAACATGAATTGGTAACTGTGAGAAGGGATGTCTGTGTGAGCTGTGATCACTGGTGATAACACAAACACATGCTGAGTTACAGAGTGTTCATCCATCCACTGAACTGAGTCAGAATTTATTTCCTCCTACAGTCGCTGTGTCGAAGACCTTTTCAGCCCCCGGCGATGTTTTAATATCTCGTATAAATGTACATAATAAGGTCTCTGTCTTTCTCAGCTTTGTGTTTTCACATTTCATTCTCAGCCTAATCTCTTAACGGTTTCTTCTTCTTCTTCTTCTTCTTGCGCTTGTTGCGTGCCGCTGACAGACAGGTGTGGAGCTGCTAAGCGACAATAAATCAGAAATTTGTGTCATGTAGTCGAGACGAGTGACACTGATGTCTCATCTGTCTATTCCCTCTGTCTGTCTGTCGTTCCTCATATATTTAATTCTCTCTTGTTGTATCTTTTTTCCTCTTCCTTCTTTCTTTCCTCTGTTTTCCTCTCCGTCCTCTTCTTTGTCTATTTCTGTTTGGTTCTGTCCTCCGTCTTTGTTCTTCTGAGCTTTCCTCCTCTTTCAACATGCTCTCTCCTCTTTCTCTCCTTCCTCACCTCCCAGTCTATTTTTGTCGTTCTTCCTCCACACTCTCACCCTTCATCTCTCTCCAACGCTCCCTCTTTTTCGTTCCCGACACATTTTGTCTTCTCTCTCCTTCTTTCATTTCTCTTTTCTTCCCTTTTGCCTTCTCCTCCGACATGCCACCCTTCTTTTCCTCGTCCAAACCTCTTGTGCTTCATCTTGTCTTCTTTTTCGTCACCTGTTTTTCTTTTCTTTTCTCTCATCGGTTCCTTTCTCCTCCAACGTTTCACTCTTTTGTCTTCATCCACCTCCATGAACCTCCCACCCTTCATCTTCATTTCCATTATTCCTGTTTTCTTTCTTCTCTTCTTTCGTTCCTCCATCCCTTCGTTTTCTTTTCGCTCATTTCTCAGCTTCCTTGTCTTTAGTTCCTCCTTTCTCTCCTCCCTCCCTGTCAACTTTTCATCCTTTTTCTTTCTTCTTCTTTGTTGTCAATAATTTTCACTCTTTCTTTCATTCTTCATCCCTTTCTTCGTCTTCTTTCCTTCTTTTATTCTTCTTCCACTCTTTAACCTCGTGCTTTTATTCCCTCTTGTGACTTTAGTACTTTAATTTCTTCCCTCCCAAACTGTCAGTGAATATAGCACACCGTTGATTGACCTTTGACCCACTGATCAAAGTATTATAATATGAACTGGAGAAATTGCTGTACGGAGCTGCTGCTAATGCAGACCAGACATTTCCTGCTGCTTGAGTTTCACATTAAAAGCATGTAACGAATGAAACAGGAAATGCCATGCGTTTGTCAGTGGGATTAGTATTTAGCACCGCCGCTAATTGTCGTCATTTCCTGACATTGGATCAGTTGGAGATGTTGCAGGAAGTAATGGAAGAAGAAACATCTGGCAGAAGTAGCATCTGTCAATCATGTCAGATTTGGGGCCAGATTTGGGCCGTGGAACCGGGTGTGTACTGGGCCAGAAGAAAACAAGCATGTGGTCCCGATTTGTTTTGCTATCTGCGTACACCTCCGACTTCTCAGCAGCATCAAATCAGATCACAGCTGTTCACAGAATCATTGTCAGACTTCTCTAATAAAACTAGAATACCTCCTCGTGGTCGTATCCCTCCGCCGCTCAGACTAGTTCCAGGTGACGTCCCTGTTTATCCAGAGTCATATAAAATATTAACCAATGCTAAAAAGTGTTTTCTGAGGTCACAGTGACCTTGACCTTTGACCTTTGACCCAATGTAATCAGTTCATCTTCGAGTCCCAGTGAATGTTTGTGCCAAGTTTGAAGAAGTTCTGTTTAGTCGTTTCTCAGATATTGCGTCCACGAGAATGAGACGGACGGACAACCTGAAAACAAAATGGCTGCCGCTCTGACTTTCGCCGGCGCGGAGGAATAACAACAAGTCTGTTTTGCTGCCCCCAAGGATTCTGGGACCTGTAGTGTTGGTGGTGTCCACCAGGAACTACAGGTATCCCCCAAATCCACCAGGACTAAAATCCTCCAGGTCAAAGTGTGTAAAGCAGTTACTTTACTTCTCCCGAGGTGCAGTTTTGATCGCGGCCCTTTAACTGATCTGAATCCCGTCAGTTTCATATATGACTGCAGTGTGTCAGGTGTCCACAAACTTTTGGCGATGTAGTCGTCTCTTGTCTCCTCTCCAGCGTTGCTCTCTGTTTCGTTTCCCTCTCTTTTCTCTGACACATTTCTAAGTCTCCTCCGTCTTTCTTTTCTCTCTCTTCTGACACATTTCGCCTTCTCTCTCTCTTCTGTCAGGACACACACACACACACACACACACACACACAGCGGAGGTGAAGTGGAGAGGCTTGTCTTAGCGTGCCATCTGTCCTCGACGCTGACGTTGGCTCTAATTACTGCGTCTCCCCTGGCTAATGCTGCCTCATTAGGCCGCCGGAGCATGTGCAGCCGACACAAGCGCAGCAGAGAATTTGCACCAGGAAACGCGAGCTCGAGCCATTATGGGATCAGGAAATCTGTCTGGTGCGAAAGGCAATTCACACCAGCGACTAAACGCTCATTTTGCTTCTCTCTCTCTCCCTCTCCCTCTCTCCCCGAGTCTTCCTCTCTCTGTCGTGCTCTCTCGCTCTTCTCGTCTGGCTTTGGAGAGCGTCTCGGCGGCTCGAGTCCAAGCACCAAAACAAAGGAGTCAGGAAAGAGTCCTGCTCCAAGAGAGACCACAGAGACACACCAATCCACCCAGCTCTGGTTCCTGAGGCTTCATACCAGCATGACCGTCTCTATAATCAAGATCCACAGCTGATGTGTCAAATATCTGACGACTGTTTATTTCTTCTCTCCATCATTTCTATCAATAAAAATCTCATTGTAACCCTGCAGTCGGCTGCACAGGCCCAGAGTCAGCGTCCAGCACGTCCTCAGAGGACTTAACCAGGACTAATACTACGTCCACACCACTACATTTTCATCTTAAAACTGCGTTTTCAAACAAAATGATCTCTGATCTCTGTCCAGACTAACACACATACCTGAGCAGTCACAAAACTGAGCACGTGCAAGCCGGTGTAAACAGGAAGTAGATTGCCTCTTCTGCAGTAAACATGACTCCAGAGTTTTCAAAATAAAACACAACCCCAGAGTTTTCAAATTAAAACACAACCCCAGAGTTTTCAAAATAAAACCAGGCCAGCAGCGTTTCCAGAAGTCTCTATTTGGTGCTTGGAGTCGTGTGGACGCCAGAGGAAACGCAGCAAAAGAGACGAGTTTTAAAACGTAGTAGTGTGGATGTAGCATAAGTCCTCTGAGCAGACCTCAGCAGTCTGTATTAATGTTGGATGTAAAAGGAACAATCTGCATTCACACCGGATCACAACTCTTCAGTAACCGCAGGTAATTATCGGCTCCAATCGACATTGATATAAAAACAACATCCAGGTGAACACAATCATTTTTGCCCCCTTTTCCTGCAGAGCACACACATACTGTAAACACACCTGTCATCTGTCCAGCACAGTGCTGTTACACCAGAAACACCTTTTACAGCAGCTCTAGCCTGAGGAAGAGACATGACAGATCTGTTTTAGCAGTTAGCATGGCGGCTAGCAGCTCACTCTGTGACAGAAGACAAGCTGAGTGAAAAGGAGTCAATCAGCTTTTATTAAACGTTTAAAAAACCTGTTTATACCTGATAATGTTGTTGAAAGTGTATAAGATGAAGTTTGAAACGGCCTTCCTGTTTCTGTGTTAGCACCTGTTCACCTGCTCATCACCCCAACACGAATAAACCTGATGAGTCAGTGAACACAAACAACTAAATTGATCCATTCATCTGTTTTTAACTAAATTAAAACGACTCACAACAACATCTCGGTGTCACTCAGCTGCTGAGTTCATGTTCTGCTGAGGTGGTAATGACACGTTGATGACCTCACACACTGATGATCCGCCTCAGTAACTGACACGACACATCCTTGAAAAAATAACCTGTAACAGCCTGTAAACGTTTGTTTTGTTTTTTTTCATTCATCAGAAGCTTCAGTTGGTGAAATGATTGAGTTTCAGTCAGGTTCAGGTGAATGCTAACATGCTAACATGCTAACATCAGCAGAACAACAACAACAAAAAGGTTCCAGCTGTAATAACCTGAAATGGTTTTGACGGTCGTCAGTTATGAGTCCTTGAACGCCACACTGCCCTGCACACACAGATTTAAACAGGATCTCTTGAGGCATTCGGTCTGCTTCATTCTTCATGTTTAAGACGTGCCTCGTGTCCTGCAGGGTTCCCATGGCGACCACGTATCTTAAATTTGACGCCGTTGTACCTGAGTCTGTTTTTGGCAACAATTAAATCAGTGCAAACCCTCACTTTACCCAGAAACCTCTCTGGTAACATAACACCTCAAAAAGTGGATAATTATGATCTATAATTAGGAATTTGACAAAATATGTGAAAATTTGTTTGCATCTGGTTTGATGTTGTCGTGCCTGCAGGTTTCCCCTCATGAGTGAAAAATTAACACCTGCCAAAAACCAAATGCTGTTTACAGGAGCGGCTCTCAGGCTGTAAATGAAACAGTGTTTGGAGCATTTTCTGTTTTACTAAAACTGTTTGATGAGCGGAGAGAGCTTCCTGCCGCCAAGGCCCGTCTCTACCACCAAGTACCTGCAGCTTCCCGCCATGAATCATCTGACAGACTGCGAGATAAAGATCTGAAGTCTTTATTTCATCTCTGTTGCGGTCTCGGCGCTCTGACAGCAGTAAATCTGGGGAGATTGATAATTGCAGTTTATCTGTGACAGACGTCAGATGTCACTAACTGTAAACCAATCCATGCGTCATCTGAAGTCTTTGTTTACTGACAATGTTCATGACAAGCGCTGTGGCAACTGGTTAACCAGAAACACAACCGAGGAGCAGGAGAGGCCTCAGCGCTGACTGCAGATCAGGGATCAGTGGGAGAGACGCTGCAGCAGAGACTCACCCAGGACGAACGGACCAATGATGCTGCAGCATGTTGAAATATAATAATACACACACTCAGAAGTCAGCGGTGGAGAAACATGACGGTGCAACAACAAATACAGACTACAATCACCTCTTCATGGTTGTATCCCTCCGCCACTCAAACTAGTTCCAAGTTACATCCCTGTTTATCCAGACTCATAAAATCTGAACCATCTGTGTGAAAATTTGTCATAATTGCTGTGAAGTGTTCTCTTAGGTCACTGTGACCTTTGACCCTTGACCACCAAACTCTAATGAAGTCATCCCAATTATCAAGTGAATTTTTGTACCAAATTTTAGTGGGGTCACAACGCCTTTGACCTTTGACCTGGAATATTAGAAACCACCTCCGTCAGATCAGCCCTGAGTCGTTTGATTGTGTCCCTCTCTAACAACAGGAGTAGAGCCCCCCCCCCCCGCGCTCTCCTCAGATCCGATCTCCTGGTGTTCGTGAAGAATTCCCTCAGGTGTCATTTATCCCGACTCATCCATATGTTCGTGAACATGAGGAGCTAATGGAGCCGGGACGAAGACGACGGCCAACTAGGCTGCTGACCAACTTCCCTCAGAGCCGAAACTCTCTGAAGTGCTTGTGATCATGATTTCATTTCACAGAGGAGTCACATTTTAAGTCCTCCTCCCTCTGTTTTCTTTCACTCTCTCATTTTTTTATTTCTCTACGCCGGCGACAGTCAGAGCGGCAGCCATTTTGTTTTCAGGTTGTCCGTCCATCCTGTTGTACACACATCCGTCTGTCTCATTCTCGTGGACACGATATATCAGTAACGCCTTGAAGGAACTTCCTCAACTTTGGCACAAAAATTCACCAGGACTCAACAATGAACTGATTCAATTTTGGGGGTCAAAGGTCACGGGCATGGTGACCTCACAAAACAAAGTTTTGGCCTTGTGAATGTGATTTCAGTAACGTCTTAACGGAACTTCTTCAAATTTGGTAAAAACACTCATCTAGACTCAAGGACAAACTGATTAGAATTTGGTGGCTAAAGGTCAAAGGTCAAGGTCACGGTGACCTCACAAAATGTGGTTTTGGCCTTGTGAGCGCAATATCTCCGTAACGCCTTGAAGGAACTTCTTCAAATTGACCACAATCCTTCATTTGGACTCAAGGATGAACTGATTAGACTTTGGTGCTCAAAGGTCAAAGCTCAAGGTCATGGTGACTTCGCAAAACACTTTTTAGCCATTACTCAAGACACATGTTGTTGTTTCACTTAAGAACTTTTTGTATTTGCTGTAAAACCACGAGGCCGAGAGTCTGAGTCAAAGTCAAACCCAACAAAAGAAACAGCATCACATCTCTGGACAGTGGAAACCATGTATCTGCACATTTATCTTACAAAAGAAATACGTGGTTTTTGCAGGACTGAGAATAATGCGGTTCAAACCTGAGCTGACATGGACTCAGACCAGCACCCTGAGACTCCATCCCTCAGTGACCCCCCCCCCCTCCACTCGGTCCATACATCCACCCGGAAGACCAAACACAGAGCGACTCCCCCACGCGGTGACGTCAGGCTGAACTGGGCCAAACTCCCACTGCCACCGGCGTCCTCGGGCCCTTCCCACGTACGGCCGCATCATCTGGGAGGAAGCTGGGCTCTCACCGCCGTCGTCTGTTCGGGTCAGGCCTCAGACACCCACCATGAGGGAGGGGACGCACAAATTATCCCTCCAAACGCAGAGGAACAATGGAAACGTGTCGATCCAAAAAATGAAAAAATCACTGGAAAACAAAAAGACACCTACACTCACGACTTGATTAATGGCTGGAAATGATCAGCTTTAATATGATTGAGCTTTTCAAAGGAATTTGGAGGAGAAAGTTTAAAACAAACTGGTGGAGAAAAAACAGGAGAAATTAGTTCGTCAGGAAGCAAAACTTGACGTAAAATCTAAATTTTCCTGACATCTAAATGCAGATATGACGACAGTAAACGCAGCCAGTGTTCATTCACTGATTCATTACTTCAGTCGACTTCAGAGCCCACACAAACTGTGGTTTCCTGTGCTTTTCATGCTTCTATTTTTAGTGGAGATTCAGCAGCAGATGAATAAAAGTCTCCATCAGCACGTCTCAGACTTCTGCAGCAGGTGGAGGGTGAAGTGTCAGCTCCAGGCCCGTCCGCTCACATCGGGCTTTGTGCTCCGTTCTTCCCTGAGAAAGTGACTGGACGTTCGTCATTGTGTTTGCAGCCGGCCGTTGGCGAGCGGGAGCCGGTCCAGCCATCTTGTGTGGAAAGAATTTCGGACTGGGCACGAGCCGGCCATCTGCAGCTCCAGGCCTTCAGCAGCCAGCAGCCAAACGCAGAAACACAGGAGGGAGGACGATGGAAACCAACAGCTGAAATGTCGCTGCTACATTTTGGAAGGAAAAGCTTTGACTAGTCATGATTACAGAGTAATTAGATTTATATATTTAAATGTTTTATTATTTATATGTTCATTCTCCAGCAGCTTTACTGGGATTTATAGGAGACTTTCTGTCTTCACTACATTTCAAATGTGAATCATACATGACAAAATAAAGAGGATTTACAGGCTGATTTTTCTGCATTCGTAGGAAAAATCTACGGTGGCCCTGAGACCTCAACAAAACACATAGAAAATATACAAAACACAAACAAATTCAAAAAATATCTTCATCAGTTTGACAACACATGAGCTGCAAAGACTCCCAACACAACTGGAGTGTTTCCAGGGGACATTAAAAAGTGACGGACCAGGTTGGGACGCACTTTTTGTGACTTTTGAAGTCAAAAGAATTGAACAAGAGCACATGGATGTTTTATAATGGCTGTGTTATAGTACATTTATATGTATTATACTTTTTGTTACCCTTCAGTTACAAAATCATTTAATTCATGTGTGATTTTTTTCGTGTTGCATAATTGGTGTGAAAAAGGGGGACTGGGGATGTGGGAGGGGCACAGAGTGGGACCAAATGTGGATTATTCCGCCGCTGAAAATAGTCCCAAAACAAATGCACCATTCCTACTACAGGGAGCATCTGTTTTAGTAAATACTGAGCCTTTTAAAATGAATCTATATATTTGTGAGATGTTTTTTAAAATTTCTATCTTCAGTAGGAACCAAAGAGCTCAGAGGAGGGAAGTCAGAAAGTGACGGACGAACAGTAAATAATATAATAATATTATCCACCTCATCTACTCCAGTAACCATCATCAGACTCTTTCATGTTGGAGGAGAAACATCCACATTTTCTAACAACAAATTCTCCAATTATTCCCCTTAAACAATGAGTGAAAAAAACACCTTTTCTCATCCTGAGTGTGAGAGTGTGAAGTTCCTCCATCTCTTTTTCTTTTTTCTCTTTTCAGACTTCAGGTAGAGCGGTGTGTGTGTGAATCACAGTGTGCGGTGGCGGTTGTGCTGTTGTTTAGGAAATGGTCGGGGAAGGAAGGTGACATCATCTCTACACCTGAGGCGGCGGAGCTGACACCTTCAGCTCTCAGACAGGTGAGAAGACAGCTGCTGGTCTCAGACACACACACACACGCACACACACACACACAGATCCATGTTTGTTGTATTTTTGCATAAAGGTTTGGGCTTTGAAGGATATGTGCTGCTTTATCACCTTTATCATTAAGTGACAGCAGGTAAGTCTCTTAGCCTTCAGCCGTTTTGACAGAGGAACAGACAGAAGTTTTGTTTTGTTCAGATCAGAATGAGACAATCAAACTTTGTGTCTCTGTGATTTCCAAACAAGAAACACTAACTGAAGACCCACAGGAAAACATCCTCCCCCAGGTGGAGCAGGGTGGAGGGAGTCAGGGTGTCAGGGGCTCGGGAGAAGCTGCTGATGCAGCAGGACAATGAGCTTAAACATCAAAGAAAATCCACCTTCTGGAGTGATCCAGTCCAGACCTGAGGCCACGTCCACACTAGCATGTTTTCGGTTAAAAACTCAGCTCTTTTGCTACGTTTCCTCTTCGAGTTTTTGAGCCCTGAAAACAGAGACTGGAAACGCGGCTGGACCCGTTTTATTTTGAAAACTGTGAAGTCGTGTTTTATTTTGAAATCTCTGCGGTTATGTTTTATTTTGAAAACTCTGGGGTTGTGTTTTATTTTGAAAACTCTGGGGTTGTGTTGTAGTCTGGACAGTCAGAATCTGAGACCTTTGTAAATGATGAGGTCACACCCACGGCCTCTCCTGATTGGCTGTCATCAGCCTGGACTACCAGTGGTGAATACAACATGATGATGAATGACAGTGTAACTGACCTTGTTGTCTTTACTAGCAGCTGTTGTTCACTTACAGTCTCTGTTTTAATGCTACAACTGCAGAGGAGACGATCTACTTCCTGTTTACACCGGCCTGCACATGCTCAGTGTAGGTGATTCCTCATGTATGTATGTTTTCAGGTGTGTTAGTCTGGACGGAGAATGTTTTAGTTTGAAAACGCTGTTTTAAAATGAAAACGTAGTGGTGTGGACGTAGTCTTAATCCAGTAGAGATCCTGAGGACCGAGCTCAGAGAGTCGCTCAAGAGCTGGTTTCAGGTTCAACTCGTTATGAAACCCCAGGTTCACTTCCTGTTTCCAGCTGCACTGTGAAGGTTTAATGGCTGTGTTCAGTAAAGACACGGAGATTCTGAGTGTGTGTGTGATCTGAGCTGAGATCAGATTTAATGACCAGTTAAAGCAGAGAAATGTAAATGTTGAGTGAAAATCATATTTTAACAGACGGGGTTTTTTAATGGTGTTGGGACTTCTTTTGGAAATATGGAAGAGAGAGATGCTTACCTCGTTCACACCTCTGATGAGAGAGCTGAGGTGTGTGTGTGTGTGCATGTGTGTGTGTGTGTGTGCGTGTGTGTGTGTTTGAAGGTGGGATAATTGACTTGGGCAGTTGCCAAAAAGCGAGAAACATCTGCTGAGCCGACATGAAAAACAAAAAAACACGTCGCCTTCTGATGTCGTCACAGCACACACCTGAATACTATAGGAGCTTATGTTTCCACACACACACACACACACACACACACACGCACGGTATAAATGAAAATTCATCAGCTGCTCGTACAGCTAACTGAGAACAGGTGATGATACGGAGGCTCCTGAGAACAGGAAGTGGTTTCCGACTTTAAACCTCAGATCGGCGTGTTCGTGTCAAGTCAGACCAAACAGCTGATGGAACTGATGCTAACGTACCAGAGGGGTCGTGTTTTTATTTAAAAATGTAACAGTGGACGTGACGTTTGAGTACAGTCAGTGAGAACGTGTTTCTACACTGAGCTTCTTCTTCATGTGCTGCATTTCCTGCGCTGCTTCACAATCAGAGCTACCCTGTTGTTGGCGTTCACTGTGAAGGAGCAGCAGCAGCCGTCGGACATGTTTGATTTGAAGGAACTTAAATTCTCCTTCCTCGTTTTTCTTAAACGTCTGAATCCTGAGTTGTTATTTGCTCACGCACTTCGGGATCTGGAGGCTACAAGCCCGGTCTGACTTGTTTCCCCGGTGATGGACTTTATATAGATATATTGTTACCTAGGTAACCTCACACTAAATATGAAAATATGAAATAACATTAAAATATATATATATATATATATAAATGAACAAAAATCGAACAAATAAAGATAAAATTATTGACAATTTTATTCTATATTACAAGATTATTATTGCGTGTGAAGCATCTACCTCCAGGCTGTAACAGAAGCTGCAGTTCCTCTAATGACCACTAGAGTCTGGCTCCAACAGTGAGTCAGTCCCCATAGACTCCCATGTTAAAATGTAAAGTTATGGAGAATAAACTGGTATGAACTGAAGTCTTGGCTCCACCTCTTTGACCATTTCTGGATTATCTGGGAGTTAGGGGGCGGAGTCAGACACTGCCAAGATGGCGATGGTGGAGCAGCTCACTCTGAGCTTTAGAAACCTGTGGGGGACGGCACGGAGGGGACGTCCATCTTTATTCACAGTTCGAGGTAAACGGGAAAGCAACTTTATGTAAACGTTTAATTTACTGTTCAGAGGTAAAACTGTATGAAACACTCTCTGTTTTCACCACCTTCTACTCTTGATAGAAATGAGCTCTGAGGAGCTAGCATGACGCACACAGGTGAGTGTTTTCCTCAGGTGGGCAGGGATCCAGATCCTCTCTTATTCTGATGGGATCACAGTCACGCTTGTTACGACTCTGATGTTTGTAGTGTTTTGCTGTTTGTATTTTTTCTTTTTCTTTTTTGTCTCCCTGTGTTTCTCTCTCCACCCACCCGCCCGCTCAGCTCAGCGCCGTCTCAGGATCTGTTTCACTCACTAAATTGGCTCCTCAGACACCCTTCCCCTTCTTCCCCATCTCTCATTTAAAAAGTGAGAAATTATAATTATCTGAATTATGCTTTTAATGATGCGTTAATTAGAGTCATGGAGTGAGATTAGCCTATGAATTATTACTTGTGAAATCCTTCCAGATTCATACGAGCTTCTCATACAGGCAGAGAGGAGGGAGAGGAGAGAAATGTTGCTGTGCTCGGTGATTAGCGCACCAATAAATAACAGAACAGATTGTGGTGCATATGCTTACGATTACAACTTTTAAACCAACGCTTTAAACTCACACCGACTGTCTTGTGCTGGCAAGAGGTTTCTGTACCAGCAGCCCAGTCAGTTTTGTGTTTCCTTCAGAGGCTCTCTGTGCAATTCTCACCAAATGTGAACTATTATTATACTGTGAGGAGAAAACTGATTGTTGATCTCTCAGCTTTTACTGTCGACAAGCTAACGCTGCAAAATGAGTCTGTATGAATCTATTCTCCTCTTCAAGCTGAGTTTTATAGAAATAATGAATAATAAAATGACTATTTATAATGTGAAATGTTGCTCATATTCATAAATCCTCAGAGAATTGTTGCCAATTTTTTTTTGCCTCTTTAGCTCCTGTTTTTGGTTTTGCAGCACGTTTCCTGTCTGGTTCAGTAAGAGAGCAGCTGGTGGAAACCAAACATGGAGCTAAGAGAGAGGGAACACTGGACTGAGATTCATCAGGTGACACAGATACCACAGCACATGAATCATCATGTTGATCTGTAGCTGCTGGATGTGGAGATAAACAGCTGTTTTATGCAACAATTTTAGAGCTAGAGAAAAGAAAACACTTGTTTTACAAGCTGTAAAGACTGAAAGAGTCGTCAGATTTTCAACTTTCCAATGGTCTGTGAACTAACCATGTGTGACATGCTTCCGTCAGAAAATATAACAGAATTTAAGCTTCAGATTGTAAACTTTCCTCAAAGTCTAGTCTACATGCCTCATTTAAAAAAATAAAATCATTTAAAAACATAAATCATTTTTTTGGGAAAACAATCAAATATACATACAATACAAACATGTGACACAATAGTAATGATAGTAAAATAAATACAAAGAAGAAGAAGAAGAAGGGCTTCACATGACAATATTCACAACCAGGAATACTTTTATGAAAATCCCTTTTAAAGCTTTTGATCTGTGGACTCTTACAGACTACAGGAATATAAATAACTGAGGACAACAGACGGACAATCGGACTTCAATTAAACCTTGGAGGTCATTGTTTCTGTAAAAGGAGCCGAACAGTTGAATTGTGGAGAATCTATCCGAGCTAACGATGTTTAGCAAGTCAGTGTTGACAGAAAACATTGGACACTGGATACTTCAATGATATGTTGACTAAACTAGAGATGTCAGAAATCTGGTTGGTAGATGTCACATACAACTTTGCATAGTTGTGGTACAATCATGTAATTATTTACATGTATTCAAGTTTTAAAAATACATCAAGATAAATTTAACTGACTGTAACCAGCTTTTCATCAGCTGTTATTATTTCTCAAGCTGTTACCATGACATCAATATGCAGCTGAATCCACCTGTAATCTCTAAATGTTGTGATGAAGGCTGTTGTTCAGACTGAGGACCTGAAGGCTCAGGAACAGAGGATTCAGAACCTGCAGAGAGTCTCTCACAGGGTTTTAATAGTTGCCAAATGTGGTGAGAAAGTTTCTGAGTTGTCAACAGTGTGCACACGTTAAAGTCAATTTAAATCAAATGCAAATCGAGTGATGTTTTCATCAGCTGACTTCATGTGAGTAGATTCAAGATGACGTGATGAATAGAGCAGCAGGAACTCAGACACATGGACACACTGATTAAATGATGGATGGACTTTGTTTTTTACTTTGGTCAAATCATAAACTTGATTTATTGCAACTTGTGTTTTTAGTTTTGTCCATAATTTCTATCAGTAATTATAATAATGTTCTTTACTGAAGCAGACACATGAGCAGTCAGAGCAGTCAGATCATGTAAACACTGGTGGTAACCTTATACAGTGAACACAGGAAGTCAGAGAGATCCCAGATCTCAGATCAGGAGTTGAATCGTTGATAAAATGATTGAATATCTCACAAAGAAGAGAAGCTTGTTTCAGCTTCACCACATTTAAGTATCTGATAATCTGTGAAACAAGTTGTTCTGGCAGACAGTGACACACAGACAAACACACACACAGACACTCACACACACACACTCACACACACAGACACTCACACACACAGACACTCACACACACACACTCACACAGACAAACACACACACTCTCACACAGACAAACACACACTCACACACTCTCACACAGACAAACACACACACACACACAGACACTCACACACACAGTCACACACACACACAGACACTCACACACTCACACACACACACACAGACACTCACACACACACACACAGACACTCACACACACAGTCACACACACACACAGACACTCACACACACACACTCACACACACACAGACACTCACACACACAGACAAACACACACACACTCACACACACAGACACTCACACATACTCACACACACAGACACACACACACAGACAAACACACACACACACAAACACACACACACTCACACAGACAAACACACACACTCACACAGACAAACACACACTCACACAGACAAACACACACTCACACAGACAAACACAGACAAACACACACACACAGACAAACACAAAGCCTTTTACTGCCTCATTGCACTTATGTAAAACACGTTTGCCATTATTACCCTCCTTGTTCCAGTCAGCTCCTCACATTTACATGTGGGGGGGGGGGGGGCAGAAAACCTCTGATGTTAAACAGGTTAATGCTGCTGTTAATGTGTCGGACTCTTCAGGTTCCCCCACGCCACACTGGAGTTCTTCCTGGATCTGGTTTTGTTTGTTCGCTTTCCTTTATTATTAAAAATGGCTGTACAAATAAAGTTATTATTATTATTATTATTATTATTATTATTATTATTTATATTATTTAATAAGTTAGTTTAATTAATATAGTTTAGTTATTTATTTTATATTTGATGCAATTAAACAGTTTCATAACAAGGCATGAAACTAATGTTGTTAGTGTGTTGCACAAAGAGTTTTTATAGCTGCTGCTGATTCTCGACTCCTGTCCCTCGTTGGACTTTTACATGTATAGTGTCAAACAGTCAGTTGATAATGGAAACGTGGCGAGAGTCTTAAAGTTTGTCCCAGTCTTCAGTCGGTGTGATGTGTCCCAGGCATTGAGACACACGTCGTCATGGTTGTCTCATCACTGTCTTTTTCATGTTGGAAAACAAAAGTCAGATTGTGGTCTAGACTCACTCCTGACCCAGCATGTGTTGTATCTCAGTGAATGAGACGTCAGTACACTGACCAGGTCACGCAGCTGGTCCTTCGTCCACTGATGAGGACAGTCCTTCACCTCCTCTGCTGCTGCAGCTAAACAGACCGTGCACTGGACATTTGGGTAATCCCTGCTTGTACCAACACCGGCTGGAGCGTTTTGAATCGGAGGCGGCCATCTTCGCTCAGCCACTGTGACGCTGGCGTCGGTGTTTAGAGCCTGCCAATGAGTGGCGGGATCCTTTGTCCAAACCCCGCGAGGGAAATCAGCCTGCTAATTTGCAGGATGTGCCGTCCTCCTCCCCGTTTTAAGCATGCATGGCTGCAGCTAAACAAGCGGAGGGGAGGAGGGGGCTGCGGGAAAAAGGCTCGCTTTCAGTGTTTGAAAAGACAGAGCCGGATAACGAGGGCTCCTCTTAACCTGCTTGTACCTTTTTAAACAAATTAGCTGAGCTGGATGTTAGAGAGAAAAAATTAGCTGAGCTCATGTCTTCACTGAGGCTGGGAAAGCAGAGGGAGGAGGACATGAATGATGAAACAATGAGGCAGATAAATAACAATCAGGGGGAATGTGGCGTCAAATCAAAGGTGGACAGCTTCATGAAATGAGCCTCAGTCGTCGGGGACAGTTTGTTCCAGACATGATGAAACGGCTGCGAGTCAAATACGGTCAAACACAGAATAATGTGAGTGAATTACAAACTGAGTCTTCAAAAGAGTCAGAAATTTAACTTTGGACAAATGAGAACTAACAATACGCGACCCACAGAGACTAATCCTTTAATTTATCACAAACAATCAGTGATGTGTGTTCAGCTCTGAGGAAAACATGTTTCCACACAGTCATTACAGCTTAGACACAAACATTTATTTTAGACATAAATCAGCTGCTGGAAACTGATGAATTATTATATTTTATTTCTCTTTAATGGTGAGACAACAAAACAAAAACAACTATAGAGACATAATAATGACAAGAATATCATGTATGATATAGAGAAGTGTATAGTAGTATAGTGATGATAAATGATATAACCTGAATATAATTTAATAATAGAACAATATAATAATAATAAATGTATAATAAAATGATAATAAATGTATAATAAAACTGTATATCAATTATATGACATCAGTGTTACATCAGAAATATGATGAGAATATAAAATTATACGATAATAGTGTAGTGATATTATGATAACTCATATATATATATATATATATATATAGTGTGATACAGTTTATTAATAACTATGATTATAATATAATAATGTTATGGTTATATAATGATGAATAGTGAGGCCAGGCTGGAGACCAGTGAATTTGTATGTAACACACATCCTTGTACTGGACACCTTTTAAACCACACACACACCACCTGACAGTCTGCTCGAGCGCTAACTATGCTAACCATCCTGACAGGATGCTAACTACACAAACTTTAGAAAAGATGCTAACTGCGCTAACCATTCTGAAAAGATGGTCACTGTGCTAAAACCATGTAAAACTAAATATGAAACATGTCTGGAGGAAAAATATTACATCCAGATACTGATAATAACTCATAACTCATTCTTGTGCTTTGATTACACTAGAACCTCTTGTGTTGATCTCCTTCACTTTGAATATCAACACTTTAATTAAGAAGAGTCTGACTTTATGAGCACATCAGAAACATTCAGGTGCTTTAATTTATTATTTCAGTTGTCAAACATGTTATAAACTGTAGTTCTGTCGTCGTATCATCAGCTGACTTTCACAGCTGATCACCGCAGCTTTTTTCCCTCCCTCTTTAAAACAAAGATCAACTGTCAACATTAAAAAAATATATATGTTATTTCCTCCCTGAGCTCTGAAGCTGTTGTACAATCACATTTTAACCAACGTGCGTCTACAGGTTATAAATCTCTTCTCATTGTTGCCAACAATGTTCAGAAGCCAAAAACACACTCTGGGTTTCTGTGTCAGGACAAGTTATTTAATGTTGCTTGATATGATGCGGTGATACGACAGTGTTAAGATTAATTCTTACACTACGTCGATTAAAACGTGATTGATGGTCTAAACTGTCGCAGCCGAACGGGATGGTCTGTTTTATTGTGATAAAGTCACATGGAAAAATAAAGGTGTCAGTGACAACAGCTGTACTGAGCCACGAAGCATCTGCAGAAACGTCCAGGATCTTAGTTCAGACGTACACGTTGTGTTCCTGCTTCACAGTGGGCGTGCCCGGTGAGATTGTCATAGCGACAACAACCAATCACAGTTTCCCACTCAGGACACGCACGCGATGCTAAAGGGAAGTACACAGGAAAATAAACCATATACTTCCACATCTGGGTTAATCCAGCTGTTATCTTCAGGTATTGATTTTCTGTTTGTGCCCCAGACTTGGTCCAGATGTGGAAGTAGCACCCGACAGTCATGCCGTATGTGGGCCGGACTAGGGCCGAGGAACCGGGTGTATACTGAGCCAGAAGAACACAATATGCCAATTTGCTGCCTGGGATTAAGAAGAGCTGCCGGAGTTTTGAGCTCTTCAAACATGATGTTAGCATTGTATGATCTAGCATGGCTGTAGACTGTTAGCATGTTGTGGATGGATTAAAAAACAAGATAAAATGTGTTACTCAGTGAGCTTTAGAGGTGTTAGTAGAATGGAGCTAGGCTGGCTGTTTCCCCTTGCTTCTGGTGTTTATGCTAAGCTAGTCTAACCACATCCTGACTTTTATTCCAAAGTGGTAATCTAGCTAGTGCTACCCTTGTAGTCACAGATAAACAGCCTGAATTAGCTTCTTTTGTTGTGTTACGTATCTGTCGCAGTTTGTTAGCCACGAGCTAACAGCGTAGCTGAACGGACTGTATCAGTGTTAATACTGGATTTTATTTTAGTGGTGCATTCACAGTCAGTTTACAGTCAGTTAACATGTCTTAGGTTGTTTGGGGAGAGATCGTCTCTGTCAGAAACTCACCTGTTCTCCGACTGTAGTAAACGCGATGAACTGAGCGGTTTCTTCTCTACTGCTCGGAATTACAGTTCATTCAGTAGAGCATGTGAACGCAGCATCTTACTTCCCCAAAATTATGATTTGATCCTATTAAGATTTCTTTACAGATGTTGCTTATCTTTGCTGCTTTTTATGAATATTTGTTTATTTATTCACAAACAAATGTAGAAGAGATGAAACAGCATCTTTTGTCAGAATGTGTAGGACAAAAAGAGCAATAATACACATTCATATTTGATATTAGGCGATGACAGTGGATTAAACAACAGGACTAGTTTGAGAAGTTTCTGTGCATCTTTACTGTGATAACATTAAATCAGGTCCTTGTCTTTCTCCTGCGGGGACAAGAAGCAGGTCCAACTTCATCAGGTCCATGAAGGTGTGTCCAGCCGGTCCCGGATCAGGTCTTTGTGTAGAGACTCTCTTGTCTTTCAACAAGTTTTATTCTCTTATTTTCTCTTGCTCTCTTCACCTCCATTGTCACTATTTTAGTTTCCGGCAGTGTTTGCCGTCTCCGACACCTCTATTGGTGCCTAATTGCAATTCCTCAGACACTGTTTTAGTCATTTATTAGAATTAAATATAAGCACTGCTGTAAGGTTGTGTGACTGTCTCCATCAACCTGCTAATTGTTGCAATATTCAATTTTCCTTTGTCTTGAATGTGATTAGCACCCAGCTGGCATCAGTGAAATCAGACATTATTTACACGTTCGTTTTGGGCTGAAAAACCTGAGTATTCACCTTGAAGCCTGCAGGATCCTTGTTCCTCCTCAATCTAACACTTTGTGTCTGAGGTCGACTCAGAATAGCATATAAAACCTAACGAGTTATTGAGGCTCCCTCCCGCTGAATGCTCTGCCTACCAACGAAGAAGAAGAGGAACAAGAGGAGAAGAAGAAGAGGAGCCCACCTCGGGTGTTAAAACACTTCGACGACAACACAACAGCGGCTGCCCGCAGACTCGAACGCACCGACTGGAGGTCCTGTTGTTTTTTTCTCTTTTTCTGCACAGGTTTATGTAAATGAGCTGCCCCCCACCCCCACCCCCCATCCCCCTACCCCATCACCCTGCTCCCCCCTTCTAACATTAATTAGCACAGTGCTACCTTGCTCAATATTTTGTAACAGGGCCACCATCGACGGATGCAGAAATTTGCAGGATTCGGCTTTTAATTAGGTACAGGAAAGCACAGGTGCGCTAACGAGCAGCGAGGAGCTAATTTGAATAAAAATGGTCTCGTCTATGAGGAAGGGGGCGGGGGGAAGATATAATTAGTATCAGTGAGGTAAACTGCTTTTGCTGCTCTGATTGAACCTTTTATTCCATGTTGTGAAACTCTTGTTTTTACTTCATCAGGGTCAGTGTCAACGAGGAGACGCTCCTCTCAGCAGAGACTGTGTCTGCGCTGCATATTAGTGTTTCCTGTCCTGTTTCATACGTCGTCGTGTCTCACTGGACAAAATGTGAGTCAGTTCATTTCAACCTGATTCATCGAACAGAGCTCTGACATGACAAAGTCTGTCTTAAGATTCATGTAATTTTTCGTTTGATCAACAGCAACTCAGAATAACCCTGAGATAAAAGAAATGCAAATACAAAGTTATAAACCTCATGTTCCTTGAGATGTTAGAAATATATGCAGTATGGCTCAGGTAACACTTTATATATATTTTTTTATTTTTACTTATTTAATCAGGTCACATTTACAAAAGACACAAAACAGAAAAAGGAAAGAAAAACAAAAAACTTTTTTACAGTAAAGAAACAGTAACTAAATGAACAGGAACATTTTTATAAACTGTTGAACACTGTTAAAGTGTTAATGTATCTGTAGCAGGCACAGGGAGGATGAATGACAGACTGATAATCAGCATGATGACTTCATTACAGGTAGAGAACCATTTACATCAGACGAGGGCAACGAGAGACCAACTAAAACTTTGTGACCGCCTTTTTTTTTTAAACATTCTACGAATGCAAAGAAGAAGGAAAAGCAGAGCTTCAGTGAGATGACGGTAAAGAATATCCAGATTTTTAAGATCATCACATTTAAAAGAAACATAAAGCTGGGAATCATCTGCATAATTATGGTAGGCAGCCATTTTGAACTGGAAGGATACAAAGCATTTACAGGCTGAATAAAATGGGACCGAGGATGGAGCCATGTGGAACCCCACACGATGTATGAGCTGACGATGTGAAAGACTCAGCTGTTGTTGTTGTGTTTGGAGCAAGGGTTGCTGGGAGAGCGAACACACATATACAGTGAGGTACTGATGTGACTCTGTAGCCACAAGTTGAACCGACTACAGCCCC
>NW_019174799.1:219175-243593 GCF_002260705.1 Seriola dumerili | reverse complement strand
CCCGCCACATGGACAAAAATGAATCTCTGCTCTTTATTTACTAATTTGTGAACACTAATCATTTAATTTAAGAGAAGGAAATAGACAAATGTCCCCCCTTCAGACCTAAGACCTGGTCCCCAACAGACCAGTCACCTTGTCCGCCTGTGACTGAAGCTGCAGCTGTAGAGTATTCATTAAAGTGGAGATGTGCCACAGGTGGAGCTGACTGTCTCAGGTGAAGGTTTGTTTATCTAAAACTAAAATACTTTCCATTTCTGGGAATCCAAACGATCACCCACCCACCCCCCACCCCTTCCCTCTAATAAAGAACCACAGCAGGAGACCCTGAGCACCCTCCCCCCGCCTGCAGCTGCTTACCTGTGTGGGATCACCTGTGCTGACTCGCATCAGAGGGAGATTAATGACAGAGAACGGTTCGTCCGATCGGCAGCTTTCACTACGACATCGCTCTCAGATCTCAGCGGGGTTCTGTCTGGTCATGTTCTCCGGTTCCCTCGTCGTCCTCAGCAGCTTTGATCAGCTTCTACTCTCATGTTCTTTATTCTTCAGGCTTCGTGCTGAGGAGAACATCTCCTGATCAGAGTCAGGCCCATTCTCTGACGTTCTCCTACAGTGTTCTGTAACTAGAGGGGATTTTATAATCATTCACCTCGTATACCAGAACCCACGTTCCATCTACAGTCCTGGGTGCTGTTGTAGATCCTTTAAGACAACTTCCAACTTATTGAAGCAGTGCGCTGGTTGGGATTGTATCAAGAAAATGTCATTTTGTTTTTATTTTTATTTTTTTATTATGTAATACAGAATTAGATTTATTTAGCCTTTGTTTTGTTTTGGTTTCTTATCTAGAACTCAGTCAATTCTGGTGGAGACCAAGCATCAACCTCCAGAATGAAGCATCAACAGTGAAGAACCAGAAGCTGCAGTTCCTCTAACGACCACTAGAGTCTGGCTCCAACAGTGAGTCAGTCCCCATAGACTCCCATGTTAAAATGTCCAACTTTACAGCAGAAATAAACATGTTTACAGCCTGGTACAAAAACTAATTTCCTCCTTCATGACACCTGTTTATATAACTCACCTGTTTACATTTTATTAAGGACTAAAGTTATGGAGGATTGAGGGCGTGGCCTCTTTTGATTAGCTGGGAGTTAGGGGCGGAGTCAGATGCTGCCAAGATGGTGACGGCGCACTCAGCGCTCAGAAACCTGTGGGTGACGTCAGAGAGGCGATTTCCATCTTTATTAACTGTCTGTGGATGTGACATCGTTTTCATTGGACTATAGAGGAGTGCAGCCGTTTAGCTAAAGATGGCTAATGGCTAATGGCAACTTCAAACGGACACATGAAGGAATCGTTTTCATGAAGCAGGAGCAAGACATGATCATCTCTCTCTCTCTCTTTCTCTCTCTCTCTCTCTCTCTCTCTCAGATCAGTCTGAACAGTGTCATGTGGTCAGCTGTTGTTATGTCTCCAGAGGTGGTCTGCGTGTGTGTTGTAAGACGATCAGTTGATTAATCGACAGAGTTACAGAATAATAATCAGCAGCTACTTTGACTAACAATGAATCATTTTAAAGTTTTTAAGATAAAGACGGCTGGATGATATTTTCAGTTCATCAGTCTGTTGTGACAGTGAACTGAATATCTTTAGTTTTTATCTCAGACAAAACATTTTTACTATTTTCTGACGTTTTATTGACCATCGACAAATGAATCGTCAGCTGCAGCTGCTGAACATGTTATGATGCTGCGCCTCTTGTTGCCCTTCTGTTACGACTATTAGAGAGTCTGGCATATTAATAGTCATTAAGTGTAATTATCATTAAACGTCATCATGGCTGCATGTCAGTAGTTCGTCGGTCTGTCTGTGTCGACGTCTGGGTCGGTTGGCGAGCAGGTGAAGTCTGCTGACAGACAGACGTCCTGTCTGTTTGTGGTTCAAACATTTGTATAATTAGTGTTTTTGTGTTCACCTGTAGGACAGGTTGGCTCACATTGTCCTGAGAGAGGTGACTGTTTAACTGCTGTACAGACACATGCTGTTTGTATTAAGGTGAGATCAGTGTGTGTGTGTGTTGTAACCTCCAGCCACACTTCACAGGTGTAATTATTTTGTTTGTCGTGATCACACAACAATTATTTTGTGATGTCGCTCCGACACGTTTCCCCTCCTCATGATTATTTCCTGAGCTCAGAATAACTTGGCTCCTCGTCGTTTCACCATCGGAAGTCAAAGCTCCTCCCTACATCACAACAGTAATGACTCCGTGATCTCGTTATGTGGGATCGTTAAATCATTTTTCTGCGATCAAAACAATGAGATTAAATGAATGTTTACACCTCTCCTCCTCAGACGAGCTTCATCCCTCGCTCGTAATTAAAGAGGCAAACGACTCCCACAGCAGACGAGCCAATAAAAAGATCAATTAACCTCTTCTGTACCCGCAGACTTTCCAAACTATATGTGCAGTAGTATATGGCCTGAAGTATGTGGACACCCAAACTGTCAAGTCATGGAATAGACCAGGTCTAAACCTGGAACCTGTCTGGACCTCCTCTGGTCAGATCCTCATTTTATAACTGACACCGTCACCAAAGATTGAGCTGTGAGTTCAGCTGGATTCACTGTGACATGGTCACTCAGGGAGAAAGGTAGAAGAGACAGACTATCTGTCTTTCAAAGAGAGAGAGAGAGAGAGAGAGAGGGTGACATGCGGCAGAGGGCAACAGGCCTGAACTCGGCCAAATCTTTTATAAAGATTCACTGGATTAAAACTCAGAAGAAACTTTAGGTTCAAAATAAAAAGAACAAAAATGGAAGAAAAATTTTTTTTATGAAAATAAACAAAACATGAAACAAAAATGAAAAATAAAGAATAAGTGTAATAATAATAATCCTCAGATTCAAACTGTGTTCAGCTCATAGACCTCAGTATGAATCATACTCATTAATATTAGTTAAACATCAGAGACAACGATCCTTTTACTGTATTATACTTTTCATCGTTTTTCATTTTTATTGTACAAAACTTTATTAATATTCTTGACCCTCCAAAATAAAAGTCTGTGTTTGGCCGTCAGCTCTCAGGACAGAGACGTGCTTTACTAACCAACAGGAAATGAATTAATGTGAATCACAGTGAGCGTCGTCTGCACCGCCGCATTAACGTCAAACTAAACCTTATTTTCTCCATGATTAAGTGTAATTATCTCAATCATTGTTCGGCAGACTCCCAGCAGCCTCACGTCTAATTCCTCAGTGATCATTACACTTAATTAGAGCTCTTTCACTGATTCATAAAAAAACATCTTTTCCTGCCCGAGCTCGCCGGCTGCAGGTGGACTACCACTTCCTCTGTGCTGCTCTCAGCCAATCGCGGTGGCCCGTCCAGGTGGCGGCGTAGGAACCGCTCAGGGGAGGCGAGGCCGCCTGCGGGCGCTGATTCAGGGTCAGCTCTATCTCCTGTTGGTCTCTGTTGAGCGCAGAGGTTGGAGGCTGATCTGGGAGCAGCGTCTACTCCGCCTGAACCAGCTCTACCAGTCTGTAAACGCAGCTCACTCACTGCTCGCCGCACAAACCCGTCATTATCCCATCATGGCGGTCGTAAATCAAACCCAGCAGCCATGTTGTCCTGGTAACATGACAGGATCGGTGGTTGTACTGAGGCTGTAAATCGAGACAGGTTAGGCCTCTGGCAGGATGATGGGGGGGGGGGGGGGGGGGGGGGGGGGGGGGGGGGGGGGGGGGGGGGGTGTACAACAGTGTTTTAGGTCAGAGGAGTTGTTTTATGCAAACGACTCAGGACTCATCAGAAGTGCAGGTGATGGCGGTGGTGGGTGGCAGTTTCCATCCTGCAGGACGAGCCTCCGTTAGCGTTGTTGGTGTTGCAACAGCACATTAGGGAGGGACATTAGCCCATCAATCACCCGCCCGTTAATAAACGGAGGAGTTTACCTGGCAGTTAGAGAGGTGGAGCAGTTAACGTGTGTCACATAAACACCGTCTGATCCTCGATGGACGTGAATCACTGACTTTTATAGCTGTTCATTCCTTTTTGACGTTCTTATCTCCTGGCAGTTTCTGCCACATGTGAGGACGTCTCGTTAAAATCCGTGCTGTCTGAGTTTCCTCTGTCTGTACAGAGACCTGCGGGGAAATGATCCTCATCGGTCGCCAATTGTTTTCCTGATCAGTGATTAATCGCTTCGTCCAGAGTAACATCTGTGAAACTGCAGCTAAAGACTATTGTCAATATTGATTCATTTGTCGACAGAAGCAGGAAACATCTGATTGATGACATGAGCGGTGAACAGATTATTGATACGGCTGCAGATTACGTTTAACCGTCGACTCGTTTCAGCTGCAGTGACGTCTTTAAGTCACGGTGCGTTCAGGGTCTGTGTTGGTGGAGGCGTGTCGCTTCAAGAAGCGCTGACACAGAAACCTGATCCATGATGAACGGGTTAACGAGTCTGACGGTTAATCAGACACCAGATCACGGTTTCAAAACCACAACCACTATTTTCGCTTCGGTGGTGACGATTGTGAAGAGTAAAAATACAGCGTTGGTGTCGTAAACTCCCAGGATTCTCTGCCTGCTTGTACACGATTGGCCAACGCGGCGTTTCGCCCGATGACGTTGTCCTGTGTCGCAGGAACAGTGGAGCCGAGGTTAGACTGATGAGTCACACAGAGCTGCTGTTGGTCTGAACGCAGCCTCACAACACATGAAGTCAAAACGTCCCAAAACGTCCTCCACATGAAGGACTCGCTGTCTCCTCTGGGACGAACAGCGAGTCCTGAACTGTGTCCAACAGGATGTCCAACATTAGATCAGTGAATTCTCTCCATGTCGACCTGCTGCTCTGTCTCCTCTGTCCCGGTCCAGGAGGCGGACTCCCGCTCTACATTTAAGATCAGGCTTCAGACTTTGATGTTCAGTCCCTCCAGGATTTCACGGCTTTTTTCGGGATTGTTGCAGCTAAAATACTTGATTTCTCTGCAGCTTCTCTTCAGAGTTGAGATGTTTTCAGGTTTTTTTAGAAGATTTTTTTGTAATGAAACAGCGGGAGAAAATAAAAATTGTTTCTATCTTCATTTAAAATAATAATAATAATTCATTAAAAATCAAAGGCAACTTATAGCAGTGATAATAAATCCGGGTGAGTGCAGGAGGAGACTCAGTCTTCATCACAGGTGGAGCTGATCTTTATAATCACCTCATCAATTTATCGATTTATAACATAGAGTTTTTTATGTGATCAATTTCTTCATGTCACTAACTTCGTATTTTTTCTCTCCCGTAGATTGTGTCTCTCTCTCTCTCTCCTCCCCTCTGGAGGATTTTCACCAGCTGTTCCCGCCTTTACGTTGTGCCGCAAAGCGTGGCTCCTGTTGCCTAGCAACCTTGACATCACATTTAACCTTTTTTTTTAAGGCTCTGTGTTTCAAAAGTTCCACCATTAGCTAACAGTTAGCTACCCTTAACATTTAACAGTGTAACCCTCAGGCTCTGTGTCACTGTAGTTTGCTTTCGTTATCGGCGTGCAATGAATCTTGGGATACGTTGGACCACGAAGGATCCACCTGTTGGAGTCTTCATTGTCCAGGAGAAGGAGGACGTGGTCGTCAAATTCAGACACGCTGCTGAAACAGGAAGAAGAGACAATATGAAACTTCCCATGATGCATTTATGGATGGTTGCTGTGCAGGGTGAAGCTGTATGGTTTCTATGGTTACTGCTGTGTTGAATCTGTGATGCTGTGGATGTGACTTCACTACTCCATCAGAAGACATTGTTCATCCATGATGTTCATGTTTACAGCAGCTTTAATACAACAGTAATGCCGTGCGTGTTACGCCCATCATGAGCGTCGTCTGGTTAACTGGCTTCACTGGTTAGAGTGGAGAAGGGCATTATGGGTAACAAACAGACAAACAGCTGGTTTTGGAGATCTGGATCAGATCTTTAACTGTGGCTTCATGGGAAATTTCACATCACGTCACAGTTAGGGACTGACATCTCACTGTAACCAGGTGTGTGTGTGTGTGTGTGTGTGTGTGTGTGTGTGTTTTAAGGTGAGGAGAGAGTGAATGGCTGGAATTTCCCCTCTGTCAAGCCCCGACAGTTTTTCTTTTCTCATCCCATGCTCTTTTTCTTTAACACACACACACACACACACACACACACACACACCTGGTTAATTAACTGTTTGACTCAAACTTTCCCTCCAGCAGAGCTACTTTGATGAGTTGTTGTCGTGCATGTTCACAGTCACACACACTTACATGCAAATCCTGGACCACATGTAAATACACACACACACACACACACACACACACCTCAGCCTTATGATGTGTGTGTCTTTGTATTGACAGACAGATGTGGTTTAGAGGATGAATGTGATCAGTAATGTGATCAGCAAATATGTCATCAGTACAGTCAGCTTCCAGGTCCTGATGCTGAAAAGCATCAGGACAACAGGCTAACAACAAGCTAACAACAGGCTAACAACAAGCTCTCATGTTAATCGCTTTAATTTGCAGCAATTAAGTTGATTTGCTTGATTAGGGGTTTGATAACGAGTGTCTGGTTAATTTGCCTCATTTGGATAAATACGTTGATTAACGTCTCTGAGCTGCCGACACACAGAGCTGGAGGCTGATTGACCCTCAAGTGTTTCATGTAAGACTGAAAACATACTAATGTGTTCTTTACATGATCATGTTAATCATGTTTTTATGATCATGATGGGGCAGTTTGAAACAGGCGTGCGTCTGCGCAGTAGTGATTATTTTTGCCTGTTGTACTTATATCATTTAAATTATGATTTTAATGTGCTGTTTTATTTCCTGATTTATTGTACGTGTCCTTTGATCAATGAAAAAGAAAAGGGAATATTTTAATCCATACCAGGAATTCCTTCTATAGAGTATGGAGGAATGAGATGTGTTTGTCATGAGCTCATACCTTTTATGTTTTTGTGTTGGTTTTATATTAAAGTGTATGACATGTTACTGTCAGCTGAAAGGTAGTTTCACTGTTGTTCAGGTGGATCTCCACCAACAGTGAGCAATCCACAATGTTGTACAATATACTGTATGTGTGTACTATATATAGGTTTTTTATTATGGATTTTTCTTTAATGTGGTTTTACTTTTCTTATTAAGCATTATAACTTTGTTAAGAAAAGTCCTATGTAAATAAAGTTATTATTATTATTGTTAATTATTGTTATTGTTAATATATATATATATAAATATATATATGTTTATATATGTTTATGTGTTTAAGATCTGAATTTACATTCAAAAATGCCCATACGCAAATGTAATATATGTACATATGTTGAATTTCCATATATGAAATATATGTACACATGAAGTAAAAATTTATATACAGTGTAGCCTATATATGTAAGAGATTATATGTGAAAAGTGTTGAAAAAAAAATTGGAATATTATATATTGACATATATGTCCAGCTAATTAAAACATGTATTTTGGTATGTCTGTTTATATTATATGTCTATATTATAGACATATTTTACATGAATATACATCCATCCCAAGGCCTGTCAGTATATGTTCATTATAAAAAAATATTATAATTATAAAAAAAAGTCATAGTATAGTAAGACAAAAAAGTCATAGTATAGTAAGACAAAAAAAGGTCAGTTCGGCATAAAAAGTCATAGTGAGACATAAGTCATAGTATAGTAAGGCATAAAAAAGTCATAGTATAGTAAGAAAAAAAGTCAGTATAGTAAAGCATAAAAAAGTCAGTATATTATGACAAAAAAAGTCATAAGGCATAAAAAGTCATAGTATAGTAAGGCATAAAAAGTCATAGTATAGTAAGGCATAAAAAAGTCATTATTTAGTGAGACAAAAAAGTCATAGTATAGTAAGGCATAAAAGGTCATAGTATAGTGAAGCATAAAAAGTCATAGTATAGTAAGACAAAAAAAGTCATAATGAGACATAAAAAGTCATAGTATAGTGAAGCATAAAAAAGTCACGGCATAGTAAGACAAAAAAGTCATAGTATAATAAGGCATAAAAAGTCATAGTATAGTAAGGCATAAAAAAGTCATAGTATAGTAAGGCACAAAAAAGTCATAGTTTAGTAAGACAAAAAAGTCATAGTATAGTTAGGCAAAAAAACATAATATAGTAAGGCATAAAAAAGTCATAGTATAGTAAGATATANAAGACAAAAAAGTCATAGTTTAGAAAGACAAAAAAGTCATAGTATAGTATGGCATAAAACAGTCATAGTTTAGTAAGACAAAAAAGTCATAGTATAGTTAGGCAAAAAAACATAATATAGTAAGGCATAAAAAAGTCATAGTATAGTAAGATATAAAAAATCATAGTTCGGTATGAAAAGTCATAGAATAGAAAGGCAAAAAAACGTCATAGTATAGAAAGACAAAAAATCATAGTATAGTAAGGCATAAAAACATGTTATAGTAAGACAAAAAAAATCATAGTATAGTGAGGCAAAAAAAAGTCATAGTATAGTAAGGCATAAAAACATCATAGTATAGTAAGGCATAAAAAAGTCATAGTATAGTAAGGCATAAAAAGTCATTATTGTAAGACAAAAAAGTCATAGTTTAGTAAGGCAAAAAAAAGTCATAGTATAGTATGACATAAAAAAGTCATAGTATAGTAAGGCAAAAAAAATCATAGTATGGTAAGGCAAAAAAAAGTCATAGTTTAGTAAGACAAAAAAGTCATAGTATAGTAAGGCATAAAAAAGTTACTACATTATAAGACAAAAAAATCATAGTATAGTAAGGCATAAAAAAGTCATAGTATAGTAAGGCATAAAAAGTCAGTATAGTAAGGCATAAAAAGCCATACTATAGTAAGACAAAAAAAGTTATAGTGAGACATGAAAAGTCATAGTGTAGTAATGCAAAAAAAGTCAGTATGTTAAGACAAAAAAAGTTATAGTATATTAAGACAAAAAAAGTCATAGTAAGACAAAAAAAGTCATAGTAAAGCATAAAAAACTCATAGTTTAGTAACACAAAAAAGTCATAGTATAGTAAGACAAAAAAGTCATAGTATAGTAAGACAAAAAAGTCATAGAATAGAAAGGCAAAAAAACGTCATTGTATAGAAGGACAAAAAAACATCAGTTTGGTAAGGCATAAAAATTCATAATAGAGTAAGACAAAAAAGTCATAGTATAGTAAGGCATAAAAACCCATAGTATAGTAAGACAAAAAAAGTCATAGTGAGACATGAAAAGTCATAGTAAGGCATAAAAAAGTCATAGTATAATATGGCATAAAAAGTCATAGTATAGTAAGGCATAAAAAGTCATAGTTTAGTAAGACAAAAAAAGTCATAGTATAGTAAGGCATAGAAAAATCATAGTATATTAAGACAAAAAAGTCATAGTATAGTAAGGAAAAAAAAGTCATAGTTTGGCATAAAAACATCATAGTATAGTAGGGCATAAAAAAGTCATAATAAGACATAAAAAGTCATAGTATAGTAAGGCATAAAAAGTCATAGTTTAGTAAGACAAAAAAAGTCATAGTATAGTAAGGCATAGAAAAATCATAGTATATTAAGACAAAAAAGTCATAGTATAGTAAGGAAAAAAAAGTCATAGTTTGGCATAAAAACATCATAGTATAGTAGGGCATAAAAAAGTCATAATAAGACATAAAAAGTCATAGTATAGTAAGGCATAAAAAGTCATAGTATAGTAAGGCATAAAAAGCCATAGTATAGTAAGACAAAAAAAGTCATAGTGAGACATGAAAAGTCATAGTGTAGTAATGCAAAAAAAGTCAGTATGTTAAGACAAAAAAAGTCATAGTAAGACATAAAAACAACATAGTATAATATGGCATAAAAAGTCATAGTATAGTAAGGAAAAAAAAGTCATAGACAAAAAAAGTCATAGTATAGTAAGGAAAAAAAAGTCATAGACCAAAAAAGTCATAGTATAGTAAGTCATAAAAAGTCATAGTATAGTAAGTCATAAGAAGTCATTGTATAGTAAGGTATAAAAAGTCATAGTATTGTAAGACAAAAAAGTCATAGTTTAGTAAGGCAAAAAAACGTCATTGTATAGAAGGACAAAAAAACATAGTTCAGTAAGGCATAAAAAAGTCATAGTATAGAAAGACAAAAAAACATCATAGTTTAGTAAGGCAAAAAAACGTCATTGTATAGAAGGACAAAAAAACATAGTTCAGTAAGGCATAAAAAAGTCATAGTATAGTATGACATAAAAAAGTCATAGTATAGTATGACATAAAAAAGTCATAGTATAGTATGACATAAAAAAGTCATAGTATAGTATGACATAAAAAAGTCATAGTATAGTATGACATAAAAAAGTCATAGTATAGTATGACATAAAAAAGTCATAGTATAGTATGACATAAAAAAGTCATAGTATAGTATGACATAAAAAAGTCATAGTATAGTATGACATAAAAAAGTCATAGTATAGTATGACATAAAAAAGTCATAGTATAGTATGACATAAAAAAGTCATAGTATAGTAAGGCAAAAAAAGTCATAGTTTAGTAGGACAAAAAAGTCATAGTGGCACATAAAAAGTCATAGAATAGTAAAGCAAAAAAAGTCATAGTATAGTATGACATAAAAAAGTCATAGTATAGTAAGGCAAAAAAAATCATAGTATGGTAAGGCAAAAAAAGTCATAGTTTAGTAGGACAAAAAAGTCATAGTATAGTAAGGCATAAAAAATCATAGTATAGTAAGGCATAAAAAGTCATAGTATAGTATGGCATAAAACAGTCATAGTATAGTAAGGCATAAAAAGTCATAGTATAGTATGGCATAAAACAGTCATAGTATAGTAAGGCATAAAAAGTCATAGTATAGTATGGCATAAAACAGTCATAGTATAGTAAGGCATAAAAAGTCATAGTATAGTATGGCATAAAACAGTCATAGTATAGTAAGGCATAAAAAGTCATAGTATAGTATGGCATAAAACAGTCATAGTATAGTAAGGCATAAAAAGTCATAGTATAGTATGGCATAAAACAGTCATAGTATAGTAAGGCATAAAAAGTCATAGTATAGTATGGCATAAAACAGTCATAGTATAGTAAGGCATAAAAAGTCATAGTATAGTATGGCATAAAACAGTCATAGTATAGTAAGGCATAAAAAGTCATAGTATAGTATGGCATAAAACAGTCATAGTATAGTAAGGCATAAAAAGTCATAGTATAGTATGGCATAAAACAGTCATAGTATAGTAAGGCATAAAAAGTCATAGTATAGTATGGCATAAAACAGTCATAGTATAGTAAGGCATAAAAAGTCATAGTATAGTATGGCATAAAACAGTCATAGTATAGTAAGGCATAAAAAGTCATAGTATAGTATGGCATAAAACAGTCATAGTATAGTAAGGCATAAAAAGTCATAGTATAGTATGGCATAAAACAGTCATAGTATAGTAAGGCATAAAAAGTCATAGTATAGTATGGCATAAAACAGTCATAGTATAGTAAGGCATAAAAAGTCATAGTATAGTATGGCATAAAACAGTCATAGTATAGTAAGGCATAAAAAGTCATAGTATAGTAAGACAAAAAGTCATAGTGACACATAAAAAGTCATAGTGTAGTAAGGCATAAAAAATTCATAGCATAGTAAGACAAAAAAGTCATAGTATAGTAAGACAGAAAAATTCATAGTATAGTAAGGCAAAAAAAGTCATAGTATAGTAAGACAGAAAAAGTCATAGTATAGAAAGGCAAAAAAACATCATAGTATAGTAAGGCAAAATAACGTCATTGTATAGAAAGACAAAAAAACATCATAGTTTAGTAAGGCAAAAAACAGTCATAGTATAGTAAGGCAAAAAACAGTCATAGTATAGTAAGACAAAAAGTCATAGTGACACATAAAAAGTCATAGTGTAGTAAGGCAAAAAAAGTCATAGTATAGTAAGACAGAAAAATTCATAGTATAGTAAGGTAAAAAAAACGTCATGGTATAGTAAGACAAAAAAGTCATAGTGGCACATAAAAAGTCATAGTATAGTAAGACAAAAAAGTCAGAATAGAAAGGCAAAAAAACGTCATTGTATAGAAGGACAAAAAAACATCAGTTTGGTAAGGCATAAAAATTAATAGTATAGTAAGGCATAAAAATGTCATAGTATAGTAAGACAAAGAAAGTCATAGTATAGTAAGATAAAAAAAATAATAGTTTAGTAAAAAAAAAAGTCATAGTATAGTAAGACAAAAAAAGTCATTGTGAGACATAAAAAGTCATAGTATAGTAAGGCATAAAAAAGTCATAGTATATTAAGACAAAAAAAGTCATAATAAGACATAAAAACAACATAGTATAATATGGCATAAAAAGTCATAGTTTAGTAAGGCAAAAAAAAATCATAGTATAGTAAGGCAAAAAAAGTCATAGTATAGTAAGGCAAAAAAAAATCATAGTATAGTAAGGCAAAAAAAGTCATAGTATAGAAAGACAAAAAAAGTCATAGTTCGGCATAAAAAGTCATAGTATAGTAAAGCATAAAAAACTCATAGTTTAGTAACACAAAAAAGTCATAGTATAATAAGGCAAAAAAAGTCATAGTATAGTAAGGCAAAAAAAAATCATAGTATAGTAAGGCAAAAAAAGTCATAGTTTAGTAAGACAACAATGTCATAGTATAGTAAGGCAAAAAAAGTCATAGTGGCACATAAAAAGTCATAGTATAGTAAGGCATAAAAAAGTCATAGTATATTAAGACAAAAAAAGTCATAATAAGACATAAAAACAACATAGTATAATATGGCATAAAAAGTCATAGTTTAGTAAGGCAAAAAAAGTCATAGTATAGTAAGGCAAAAAAAAATCATAGTATAGAAAGACAAAAAAAAGTCATAGTTCGGCATAAAAAGTCATAGTATAGTAAAGCATAAAAAACTCATAGTTTAGTAACACAAAAAAGTCATAGTATAGTAAGGCAACAAAAAATCATAGTATAGTAAGGCAAAAAACGTCATAGTTTAGTAAGGCAAAAAAAGTCATAGTGGCACATAAAAGGTCATAGTGTAGTAAGGCATAAAAAATTCATAGTATAGTAAGATAAAAAAAAGTCACAGTTTAGTAAGACAAAAAAGTCATAGTATAGTAAGACAGAAAAAGTCATAGTATAGAAAGGTAAAAAAACGTCATGGTATAGTAAGACAAAAAAGTCATAGTGGCACATAAAAGGTCATAGTATAGTAAGGCAAAAAAAATCATAGTATAGAAAGACAAAAAAAGTCATAGTTTAGTGAGGCATAAAAAGTCATAGTATAGTAAGACAAAAAAGTCATAGTATAGTAAGACAGAAAAAGTCATAGTATAGAAAGGTAAAAAAACGTCATGGTATAGTAAGACAAAAAAGTCATAGTGGCACATAAAAGGTCATAGTATAGTAAGGCAAAAAAAATCATAGTATAGAAAGACAAAAAAAGTCATAGTTTAGTGAGGCATAAAAAGTCATAGTATAGTAAGACAACAAAGTCATAGTAAGGCACAAAAATGTCATACTATAGTTAGGCAAAAAAAAAGTCATACTATGGTAAGGCATAAAAAGTCATAGTGGCACATAAAAAGTCATAGTATAGTAAGGAAAAAAAAAGTCATAGTATAGTAAGGCAAAAAAAATCATAGTATAGTAAGGCAAAAAAAGTCATAGTTTAGTAAGACAAAAAAGGTCATATTATAGCAAGGTATAAAAAAGTAATAGTATAGTAAGACAAAAAAGTCATAGTATAGTAAGGCATAAAAAGTCATAGTATAGTAAGGCATAAAAAGTCATAGTATAGTAAGGCATAAAAAGTCATAGTATAGTAAGGCATAAAAAGTCATAGTATAGTAAGGCATAAAAAGTCATAGTATAGTAAGGCATAAAAAGTCATAGTATAGTAAGGCATAAAAAGTCATAGTATAGTAAAGCATAAAAAACTCATAGTATAGTATGACAAAAAAGGTCATAGTATAGCAAGGTATAAAAAAGTCATAGTATAGTAAGACAATAAAGTCAAGGTATAGTAAGGCATAAAAAGTCATAGTATAGTAAGGACATATAAAGTCATGAGGCATAAAATGTCATAGGAAAGATAAGGTACTAGGTAAGGAAAAATAAAGTCAATTTATAGTAGGGCATAAAAATTCATAGTATAGTAAGGCCCAGGGTTTAAACTTAGAACCTTTAAATTGTGAGGCAGCAATTCTAACCACTGCCCCACCGTCTGACCCCATAAAACATCATAGTATATTAAGGTTTGAGAGCGTCAAACCTCACACCCCCTTTGGTCTATTTATCTATCCATTCTCTCTTACAGTGTGTTTGATGATACTTGCCTTGGTTCACCTGGACCCCCCCACCCCACGTCCGTCACTTTTAAACAGTCGCTGCACACAGGAGATAAAAAAGACGTGATAATTTGTTTCTGCTGGTCGTGCACCTACATGCATTCCACCATCTGTTATTTCAGTTCAGCCTCCCAGTGAGAATATACTGAAACGTTTCCATGGCAACAACACCAACATACAGGCAGGTAGCGGCTACTGGAGGGGGAGGACGCAGCTTTAATGTGTTCACACAGTCAGTCTGTGCTCATCAGTACTTTAATGTGGAAGGTTTTTGTTTATTCCTGTGATGGTTACATTTACGACTTTATGAGTGTATCACACCAACTACAGTCATGATTCACCTGTAGCTTACCTGTTCACCTCTCAGCTTTTATAAACTCAGTAAAACACCAACACACTTGTTTATGGTCATTTACCCACAGTTAAATGCCCTTGTTTTTAGTGTTATTTTTATTATTGAACTAAACTGAAATCTGGTTATTTAGACACAATAAACTCAGTTTTATCTTTAAACTGATGTGAGTCTTATCAACAGAAACAAATAGTAATGTCTGGGTTTAAAACAAGCTGCACAGGACTCATAATAACCAACAGTGATATAATAATAATAATAAAACTAACACATGGTCCTGGTCCTCTGCCAAGTGCATGCTGGGTAAAGTCAACTCATTATTGCATTCATGTTATTTTGATTCAAACTGAGTTAATTATGACTCAGTTTGAGTAATTATCAATAATCAGTGACTCTGCTTAAACCTCAGCAGCTGATAATTGTAACAGAGCGTTGATTCAACTTCATGCTCAACTTGTATCAATCCAGTGATTTTCCTAATTATTCGACATCATAATTATTTATTCAGATTTACTATATATATTTAATTAAACTGACTGCTCCTTTGTAAATATTTTTAATTTATTTTTATTTTCACAAATAACTGAAATAGACTTTTTTTGTGCTGATCTGTTCATGATGATGTTATAATTCATCAGCAGCGCCTCTGTCCTTTTAATTTCCTCACAGTGACATTAGATATGTAGAGAAGCTGCACGTGGCTTCAAAGTTTTTACCTGGATCCACTGAGACGCACTTTCTTCTATAATATTATAAATGTAGAACTAAAAGCCTGTTGTGAACAGCTTCATGCGTCAGGAGCATCTTAATAAAACTGTTTCTCTGCAGGACAGATCGGCTGTGACAAAAGGTTAAATGTTAAAGATTAATCACATACAATGATTTAAATGTTTCGATTAAATCCCTGTAATTAAACATGCTGCTCGTCGGGTGTAAAACGTCGTTTCTGGTCGTTTGGCTCAGTTGAAGGTTCAGATCTTCACCGTGAAGTTTCTCGTCAGTTAAAGATGTTTCATGTTTTTCACGTTATTTCATGATGAACGTGAAACATGGACGTTACTACAGAGGAGGAATATTTTACTGTGAAATAAAAACCCGGTCCCGATTCTCCACTGTGTAGACATACATGTAGAAATACACATGTATGTATGATCATGTAGGCCTATATCTACATGATCAGATCGTGCAGAGTCGCGGGGCCCCCGGAGGAGCAGGGGCGGGCAGAGGCCTCAGTCCGCGGCGGGAGGAGCGGGACACCGGGACTGAGCCGCAGCAGCAGCCGGGGATCAGCTTCATCCTGCGGGGGATCCTGAGAGGTTGTTTTAGTCTTTACTTTTATTTTGAAGGGCAGAGACGTGACCAGCTGCAAACTCCCGCCAACACCGTCCCCTCTGTGTTCTTTAAAGACTTTAAAATAATAAAACTGAAATTATTATTAATTATAAGTTACCATTATTATTATTATTACTTTTATCATTATCATTATTATTATTATTATCATTATCATTATTATTATTATCATTATTATTATTATTATTTTTATTATTATATTATTATTTCAGTTCATTCAATTTCGATTTCATTAGGCTAATAATTTAATATAAATAAAATATTGTTTTTAAATAAAAGAAACATGTTTTAAAATGTAATAATAGACTAATAAAAATAATAATAATAATAATAATAATAATAATAATAATAATAATGAACCAGGTTTTCCTTTTATGTCAAACAACAAATAAAATTGTATTTTTAGTCATTTCTTCTTTAGATTTAAAAGCAAATTAAATTAAAAATGACATTTAGTCCAAATTAAACATTTTCTGTTTTAATCTTGTCAGTCTTATTTAACCTAAAACCACAAATGTCCCAGAGGATTTTACAATCTGAGATTCAGGAAAACAAACAAACAAACAAACAAAAACATTATCAAGAGCAATAATAATTTGTTTTCTTTCAGATTTTCAACACATGAAGAAAACTTTTTATTTTATTGCATTTTATTTATATTTTTTTCCAAATGTGAACACAGGAAGTACAAAGCTTCTGTCGTATTCTTTCCCTTTCTCAGAGGAAACGAGTTGTACAGTTAGTGCATTCGATCCTAAAATGATGAAAAAATAGATCTGACTAAGAAGAAGAAGAAGAAGAAGAAGAAGAACAAGGCAAATAAGAAGAAGAGGAAGAAGAAGAAGAAGAGGAAGAAGAAGAAGAGGAAGAAGAAGAAGAGGAAGTGCTACATAAGGAGATGATGAGGTAAATCTGTCCAGGAAGAAGAAACAAACAGAAGGATCAGATGAACTGATGCAGTGAGAAACAAACAGACAGTCCACACATTATTATTATTATTATCCTTATTTACACATCAGATGCATAGAATACTTTCAAATCCATTTGACATAAATACCTACATTTGTTTTTTTGTTTGCTTGTTTCCAAAAAAAGACAAAAAACTACCAGAAGACTGAAAAGTGAAACTGGTCCAAACTGCTCCAGGATCAGCTGCTTCCTGCTCTGCCGCAGTGCCGCTGAGCACAGTCCAACAACGAGAGGATCACAGGCTCCTCCAACAGGAAGTGAAGCGTTTCACCTTAAAAGCACAAATTAAACTCCAGCTGTTCGATGATGTCATCAGTCTGTGATGTTCAGCTCATTAAACAAGTGATGTTCCTACGTTTCCCAGAATGCTTTTCAATGTAAAATGAAATCATTGTTGTGTTGTGAACAGAATATTTACGTGTGAACAGCGACACGTCGTTTACCGCCTCAGTTTCCGCCTGAAAACCTGGTTTTCTGTGATATTTTAAATTAAATAATATTTGAACGAAGGTGAATTTATGATCAAATCTGCTGCATCGGCTCCGACAGTGTTTTCATTCAACATTAACAAAGTCATCAGTTTTCTGTAGGTGACGTCAAAACAACAGAACACCTCTTTGTTTCCTGCCCTCACTTGTTCTGTACATTATAATAGTCTTACTTTGGTGAATTACTAGAGAACACAACATTGGACCTAATGATCAATGTTTTGCTCATTTTAGCAAAGTTTTTATCCATAAAGCTAAATTTATTAAGACCCCCCCCCCATCTTCATGTTATTATAATGAATTAAAACTATGTACTAAGTCCTTGAAATGAATGAAATCTAATTGATGATAAAAAAAATGACCTCACTATTGAATATGTATGTTTTTATTTTCATTTCATTTAATTATTTTTGAATAGTTAATTCATTATTTACTCTGTTTAATGTGTTTTACTGTTTGTTGTTGTTTAGTTTCTTTGTTGTCTGTGTAAATGTCTCTTATGTCTGTTTGTTCTTACGACTTTATTTTTCTATAAAATTCAGAACTGTCTTTAAGTTTGTAAATTTGAAGTTTAAGATAAAAACAAAACAAAAACAAAAGCGATGAGGTTCAGACTGAACATGAATTCATGTTGGACAGGAAATGAAAACATGAATGAAACACAGTGCGGTGCGGATGTTAGCAGAGGCTGCTCTTCCAGGACTTTCTGATTGATGGGTGAAATTCAGTCGTGTGTATTTCTGCAGAAAGAAGGTTTTTGTACGAACATCACAGACTGAGGGTTTTAATTTAGTTTAGTTGATTTTTCTGACGCAGATGAAGTCGCACAAAAACTTCCTCGAAGGAGAAAACTTGTATCTGAGTTCAGGATGTTCTACCTCTCCACTCCCTCCCTCCTGTTTCTCCGTCCTTCCTGTTGGAGGAGCCTTGTTTTCCTCCGTCAGACATGTTTGTGGGTTCAGCAGACTTCCTGTGCGCCGGTCTCCGTCTGTTGCAGACAGACGCTCAGAAACCTGCAGCCGAGCAGCTTCTCCTCTTTATTTCAGGACACTGGTTTTTGTTTGGCACCGAATTCGGCCGTCGAGCATTCAGTCACCAGCTGTGACCGCCGGGTTTTATTTTGGCCTCTTAGAAGCGTCAGATCTCCTCTTCAGTCCGACTCCAACAGGAAGTCAGGTTGTGTTTTAAGCTCCGCCCTCGTGGCTGATCAGAGCTTTTTCCCATCGTCATCTTGTCCATGTCAGGAGTTGTCTTTTTGACTTCCTGCTGAGGCCTTCAGGGACACCACCATTGCTCGGAGAGGTGAGCTGTCCGTGTGTGTGTGTGTGTGTGTGTGTGTGTGTGTGTGTGTGTGTGTGTGTGTGTGTGTGTGTGTGTGTGTGTGTGTCATAAATCTCTGTAGAAGGTGGATCTGGATCTAACAAACAAAATAATAAAGTGTATGCGTGTAAATGATTGGATCTGACAGTCTCAGTGTTTGAAATTAAGAGGAAATGTTTGACATTTACAGATTTTCACATTTTTGTACCAATTCATCAGGACACGTCGACAGATTATTGCATCTCTGAGTGAAACAGTGATTTTGTGATGAAGCAGAAAAGAAAGTGAAGCTGTGATCGAACTGTGAATGGAAGTTTGTGAACTTTAGGTTTTAACTGATTTCATTCAGACATCAAGTTTGAAATCTGTTTCCTCCAGATGTTTATGACAAATCCTGACGAGCATCAGACTGTTGGAGTCTCACAGACGACGCTGTGTGTCTGAATGTGCAGATTTTTTACAAGATTCAATTAGAAACTTCAGTCATTTACAAGCTGCTTGTATTCAGATTTTAAATGGCGTGTATAATACACTTGACTTCTTGCCGATTTGTGATTCAGTGAAACGACTGATCTGAGCTCAGAGTCTCTACTGAACCTGTAAAAGTTTACGTCTATTTTTTCCTGCTTTTTCAGACAAATGAAAACAGTGACGGAGCCTCAGACCACGACGTTTAAAATCAGTAGATTTAAAGCTCCTCCAGTGTAAAGGTCTGTGTCCATGTGTAGTGTGATTATAGATCAGCTCTAGCTTCTATATTAATACTGTGAAAGTATCAAAGCCTCAGTCCACAGAGAAATGCACACAGCCTGTATTCAGAAACTGAGCCTTAAAACCAGCCGTCAGGACTTCTGGAACTTTGTGATGTCACAACAAAGCAGTCACCAAGCCCCGCCCACCTGGACCCACCATCCAAACCTTGCAGGATTTGGTTTCTCTGAGTGTTTTTACCTGAAATCTGCTATATTTTTATTGGATCACTCAGAAAACAGTCAGCCAATCAGAAGAGAGGCTCAGAGCCTCCTCTCTTCTGATTGGCTCACCGACCTGTTGTTACTAGAGCTCCAGAGAGAAGCCTGAGAGAGGAGATGTGAAACTACTCTGAGATGGTATTTGGTTCTTAAAACCTCAAATATATCTCCTCATGGATCAACACTTCAAATAAAACACAGAAGAAGAAGAAGTTATGAAGCTTTAAGTTTATGAATCTACACGTTCATTAATCTTCATTCACAGATTCGTCACAGCTCGAACTCTGTAGCTTCACACTGAGCTAGCGTTAGCCTCATGGCGTTCAGTTTCTTTTTCCTTATTTGATTGTTTCCTGTTGAACAGCGTCCTCTGTGACCTGTGGCCTCAGTGACCTCAGTGACCTCAGTGACCTCAGTGACCTGTTTTCATGAAACTGCTTTTTTTTTTTTTTTTTTTTTTCAGTTTTTCATCTTTTTTTTTTTTTAAATACACACATTAAACACATTAAAAGTGAGTTACTACAAATCTGCTGCAAAAAATTTGGAAAATCTTTACGACGACAAACTCATCAACCTGAGTTTAAACACTGAGCTGCAGTTCATCATTAGCCGCGTTAGCCGCGTTAGCCTGTCCTGTTCACAGAGTCTGATCCTGACAGAGGAGGAGCAGCGCCTGAACGCACCTTTAAAGTCCTTCAGGTTGTTTGTGTGATACTTCAGCCGATACGACTTTATGGAGGTGTGTGTGTGTGTGTGTGTGTGTGTTTGACTGTGTGTGTGTGGGTGTGTGTGTGTGTGTGTGTGCTGCAGTTTAGTCCTCGCTGATGACATCCACGTCCTCCCCGGCGCCCTGCTGCGTGGCCGCCCTCCAGCGGCTGACGTGTTGACTGCCCTTCCTCTTCTGCTGAGCTTCAGGAGACTCCTCCTCCAGCTTCTGGCGCTTGTGCTTCGTCCGGCGGTTCTGAAACCACACCTTCACCTGGACGGAGAGACGGCACAGGTGAGATCTGATTAAACAAAAACACACACTGCCTCGACTGAGCTGAGGAGATGTCAGCCTCTTTATCTGTTTCTACAAAAGTAGAAGCAGAAAATGGAAACACTTGTACTTTACTTCAGGAGATGTAATTAATCAATTTCCACTAATGATTTGCACGATACACTTTTACCCTTACAGACAAGACTCAGGGCTGAAAAACCTTTTGTCACCCTCCACTTTCAGCAGGCGACGAAACAATCCCACCACGTTTAGTACTTGCTCTGGAGCTTTAGATTGAATGACATGATCTTCCTCAGCAGTTACCCGGAGCCTCATGTTTCATAATCTTTGCTACAACCACGACGGCTGCAGCTCCGCCTCCTGCGCCTGTCAGTCAAAATAATAACTGTGTGAGAGCGTCTCTGTGATTTCAGGTCTTTAACATGAACGTGAGCTGCAGGACTGTCAGGACTCGTCCCGGAGAAGTCGCCGCGCTGACTCAGAGCTCGTGTTGCACAATCTGTCAGCGTGAACCAGGAACCGAGGTGACGCTTTAATACCAGCTCCTGTCCGTGACGACACTGATGTCACTCTGACGGCGTTATCGCAACACAGACAGAAACCAGTTTGTTGAATAAATCACTGACAGTGACTGATCGCAGTTAAATGACGACGAAAACCAACAACCAGGACTGTTTTTTATTTATATTTCACTTTTTACTGCTCTGCTTTTATTTGACAGCTGCTGTCACCAACACACACACACACACACACACACACACACAGTCTCAGGTGTTTGCAGGTCTGACTCCACCTGCTCAGGTTGCAGCTGTGTAAAGCTCTGCTGAGGTTACTTTAGGTCACACTTCAGGTGTTAATAAGACGACAGAAGGAACAAGAACACACAAGATTAAATCCAGACGATCCTCGGTGAACGTGGAGGCGGGTCTCAGGTCTGTAACAGATCGCTCCATCATCACAGCAGCTCCACATGTGACTGTGTCTGCTGATGACAGTGATTGATCGATCTCTGATTGATTGATTACTCTCTCTGTCTCCTTCTTCCTGTCCTCTGTTGTGAAATCAAATTAGCTCATAAATAATTGTGGATGATTCACGTCGTTCCTCTGGCGTCAGGGCTCATCTCGCTGTCAATCACTGCTGAGAAAAGGCGGAGGGCGCTGACTAACCATCGACTCTCGACTCACCCCCCCTCCCCCTCCCCCCCCCCCCCCCCCCCCCACCCCCACCCAAACATTCCTCTGATCTGGATCATCAGCAGCACCTTAAACGCAGCGTGACGTCAGATCTGACCTGGTTTCATCCTCAGACACGAGGCGCTCAGAAAACTGATCAGAGACCAGGAGTCTGACTGGAAACCACGACGACGAGCTGCCGTCGGTCACTGAGCAAGGCAGCGACACCTTCAGGGTGTGAGGTTCAAATCCCAGCTTTTCTTTTTCATCCATTCATGTGTCATTCAGAAATTAAGTTTATATTCATCACCTCATGTTTTCATTCACTCATTTATTCATCACTGACAAATCCTGTTTGTTGGTTCTTGTTATTTTGAGGTGGAAATTTTTTTACGTTTCGTTTTCATAAAAGAAAAATAAACTCCTGTAAAGGCTCCATTTCCCATCATGCCCCCCTCCTCTCCCTGTTTCCCATCATGCCTACCTGCGTCTCGGTCAGACACAACCCGCTGGCCAGCTGCTTCCTCTCGGCTCCGACCACGTAGTGATTCTTCTCGAAGGCTCGTTCCAGACGCAGCAGCTGAGACGGAGAGAACGCCGTCCGGATCCGCTTGGGTTTCCTGGAGAACGGACCGTGAAGCAGCAAGTTCTCCGGACTGCTGTCCTCCCCTGAACACACACACACACACACACACACACACACACACACACACACACACACACACACACACACACAAAAACACACACAGGTGAATAAATCTGAATGAAGAACAGATCTGACTCTGACATGAAACCTGGTCAACAGGTTCACGGAAAAAGATTTAATAAAAATAAAAGTTGGAGACTAAAGACCAGAGACACTAGAGACTAGAGACACTAGAGACTGGAGACACTAGAGACTGGAGACCAGAGACTAAAGACCAGAGACTAAAGACTAGAGACTAGAGACTAAAGACCAGAGACTAGACACTAAAGACTAAAGACTAGAGACTAAAGACTAGAGACTAAAGACTAGAGACTAAAGACCAGAGACTAGACACTAAAGACTAAAGACTAGAGACTAAAGACTAGAGACTAGAGACTAAAGACCAGAGACTAGACACTAAAGACTAGAGACTAAAGACTAGAGACTAAAGACTAGAGACTAGAGACTAAAGACTAGAGACTAAAGACTAGAGACTAGAGACTACAGACTAAAGACTAGAGACTAGAGACTGGAGACTAAAGACCAGAGACTAAAGACTAGAGACTAAAGACCAGAGACTAGACACTAAAGACTAAAGACTAGAGACTAGAGACTAAAGACCAGAGACTAGACACTAAAGACTAAAGACTAGAGACTAAAGACTAGAGACTAGAGACTAAAGACCAGAGACTAGACACTAAAGACTAAAGACTAGAGCATAGAGACCAGAGACCAGACACTAAAGACTAAAGACTAGAGACTAAAGACTAGAGACTAGAGACTAAAGACCAGAGACTAGACACTAAAGACTAAAGACTAGAGACTAAAGACTAGAGACTAGAGACTAGAGACTAGAGACTAGAGACTAAAGACCAGAGACTAGAGACTAAAGACTAAAGACTAGAGCATAGAGACTGGAGACCAGAGACTAAAGACTAGAGACTAGAGACTAGAGACTAAAGACTAAAGATTAGAGCATAGAGACTGGAGACCAGAGACTAAAGACTAGAGACCAGAGACTAAAGACTAAAGACTAGAGCATAGAGACCAGAGACCAGACACTAAAGACTAAAGACTAGAGACTAAAGACTAGAGACTGGAGACCAGAGACTAGACACTAAAGACTAAAGACTAGAGCATAGAGACCAGAGACCAGACACTAAAGACTAAAGACTAGAGACTAAAGACTAGAGACTGGAGACCAGAGACTAGACACTAAAGACTAAAGACTAGAGCATAGAGACCAGAGACCAGACACTAAAGACTAAAGACTAGAGACTAAAGACTAGAGACTAGAGACTAGAGACTAGAGACCAGAGACTAGAGACTAGAGACTAAAGACTAGAGACCAGAGACTAGAGACTAGAGACTAGACAATATATTTTGTGGATTTTGTCCAACATCAAACTACATTGAATGTACAGTATGAAGGGATCTCTTCATGTCCAGTAACAGAAAACCAGCTCAGGGGGTCAAGGGTCAGGGGGTCAAGGGTCAGGGGGTCAAGGGTCAGGGGGTCAAGGGTCAAGGGGTCAAGGGTCAGGGGGCCGCTGGTCCTCACCTGGAAAATATCCCAGAAAGAGACACAAAACCACTACAAACAACATGGCTGTGTGGTTCAGGGTTGTTGTGTGTCTCTGTGGGGGTCTTTCTCCTGTGTGTGTGTGTGTGTGTGTGTGTGTGTGTGTGTGTGTGTGTGTGTGTGTGTGGGGGG
>NW_019174799.1:218039-219128 GCF_002260705.1 Seriola dumerili | reverse complement strand
GGGGGGCTCACATTCTAAAAAAAAAAAAAATAATAAAAATATTTATTTACATTTACACATATTTTAATTTTATCTTTCATACTGACGTAGTGAGTAAAAGTGAAGCCGTCCTCAGAGACAGAAGAACAGCAGCTCACTGTTAAAACACGTCAACAGTCTGAGTAACAGACAAAGACTGACGGATGATGTGTGCGTGTGTGTGTGTGTACGTGTGTGTGTGTGTGTGTGCGTGTGCGTGCGTGTGTGTGTGTGTGTGTGTTGTGTGTGTTGTGTGTGTGTGCGTGTGCGTTGTGTGTTGTGTGTGTGTGCGTGTGCGTTGTGTGTTGTGTGTGTGTTGTGTGTGTGTGCGTGTGCGTTGTGTGTTGTGTGTGTGTGTGTGTGAGACTGACTCAGCATCGTGTTGCTGCTGCATCAACTCGTACAGGAATATAATATATGACATATATATATTATTATCACATATAAAGATTCTCTCCTCCAGTGAAATTTGTTAAAAATATCTGAGATGATTTGTGATGATTTTTACATAGAACACACACGTTTTCTATGTAAAAATCATGTGTTAACGTTATATATTTAATTTGTATTTAGGAGTTCATTCAAACAACATAAAAACTCTATATGTTTATATATTTTTCTTATTCATTTCTTCTTTCACAGGCTTTGGGATGGATATATATTTATGCAACATATGTCTTGATTCTGGTTTCATTTTTACATATATGATATAAGATAAAAATGTCTACTTCATATATGTATATAATATATACATATATAAATGTATAATTCAATATATGTACACATATTATATTTGGGTGAAGGATGAACTTGAGCTGGAGCCAAACATGTGTAAAGAGTCAGAGAGGAACCGGCCTCTACACAAACAGGAGTTATTTTCCTAGTTCACTGTCGATAAAGTTTCATTATATTAATTAGTCGCTGGAGTTTTTACATCTGTTGCTCCACGACATTAATCTGACGAGAATCTGCACAAATAAAATGTAAAACATCATAAAAAACACGAGTTAAAAACGTCTTGAAGGTTAAAGCGTCAATAATTTAAATATGAAGATATTTTGATTTTAAAGT